>NC_056735.1:1307300607-1307498107 GCF_019279795.1 Protopterus annectens | reverse complement strand
GTCAGCAGTAAAAACATTATACACAACTATGTTCCCAGTCGGTCATTGTGATCCAGTGACCAAAAACTCCTGTCTGTCTGCAAACCTATCAAATCTGCTGGGCATTGACTGTACTCATACAAAGTTGCTAAGGCCTGGAATTCCTTAACTGTATCCATCAGGTCTATACCCTCCCTCCCATCTTTCAAAGCCATTCTGAAAGACTTCCTTTGTAAAATCTGGCTTGATTCTTGCTCAAAACCAGGATACAATTATATCCCTAAATGCGAAGTACCTTGTCATTCCTTACACCTCCTTACACTCCCTTCTTCACTTACTTACTTACTGCTATCTAATTCTCTTCACTGACTTTCACTTTAAATATACCATAAGCCTGTTTTTCCTGAACTTCATATTGCAATTCCTCTTTGTATAACTTACCTTTAATTTCTCTATAAATGTCTAAAATTTCTTTAAATATTAAATTAAATGGTCATATACCTTGTATCGATTCTTAACCAATGTTTTTATACTGTGTTTTAATTTGTTGCAATTACTTAAAATGGAGAAGTTTTTGTTTTATTTTTGGAGATTGTAAAGTTATTGTTCTTAAAATGTTTTGTAATAATTTGGAGCTTTTCTCCCTGGGCCTCCACTGAAAATGAGCTTCTACCCAGTTGGACTTTCTTGGTAATCAAATGTCAATAAATAAATAAATAAATCTAATATGCCGGAATTTTCTGACAATGAAATATGCTGTGTAAATGGAGTTAAACTTCTCTGGTTTAAATTAAATGCAGGCAAGTGCATGAACTTATACTTAAAAAAGAAGTTATGTACTTACCATAATGTTCCATCTGTGTTGTCCATCTTCATTTATCCTTGACTGATGGGTTCGGTTCCGAACATAGGAACTGACTTGGCCGTTACTACAGCTTATGATAACCAGAAACTCTCGAGCTTAAGTCCTACCCGCAATGCCTCTCTCCTAATTACTTCAGAATGACAAGCATAATGCTTTAATGCTTTCATAGAGACTATATGAGGCGCCTTTACAGATAAACAGTAATAAGGACTTCATGTTGTCCATTCCAGGAAAACTACTGCTAGGGCAGGGGGAAGGAGGAAGGGAAGTCAAGGATAAATGAAGATGGAGAACACAGATGGAACGTTATGGTAGTACATAACTTCTTTATCTGATGTTGTCAATCTTCATTTATTCTTGACTGATGAGTCCCCAGCTACCTTTCATCTTGGGAGATTCACAGAAGTATATGAACGTTATTGCACCACATGGGTCTCTTCACCTGGAGACTAAATTCAATTTGAAACAGATGGTAAAGGTATGTGGATTAGCTCAAGTTGCTGCTGCACATGTATCATCCATAGAAGCTGTAGATTAAAACTACGGAAGTAGCCATGGCTTTCACAGAAAGAGCTTTTGAAAGGAACAGGCAAATAGGTTCATAGGTAGGTACTAGGCTATCAGCCCTGGGGCCTATACAGGCCCAGCCAAAAAGATACCCTGGCTTTTGCCACCCAAGAAAATTATTTTCCTGTGCCACTGTCGAGCAGAGCCACAGAGGTGATCCCTGGGGTGAATTTCCTATTTCCCATCCAATCACCAAGATTTTTCTCGAAGAGTGCTAATGAGGAGCTTTGTTTGATATACATAGGTAGTTTATTCGAGAGTATGGGAAGTCTCTGGGACAGGAATCTATCCCTCCAGCATGTTCTGTTTATTGTGGTGACAAGGTTTAGGTCCCTAGAGCGTGTAGCTCGGAGGGATTGGGAATTTTTTAAGTGGAGCATGTCCAACAGCTTTGGGCTTGACATAGCTTTGTATATTAGGCAGAGATCACCTCTGAGTAGGCGAAATGCGATGGAGTAAACCTGGAGTTTTTTGAGACTGTCTGCGTAGGGCATCTGTTTGAGGCTGGTAATCCTCTTTGTGAGGTATTTCTGCGGCATCTCCAGTTGTTGTAGATGTCTTGTGAGGTACATAACAAAAGGGGCGTTGTACTCTATAATGGGTCTAATGAGTGATGAGTAGAGGGGAACAATGACCTCTTTTTTTCTGGATGAGAAACCTTTTGTGATGAGGTGTGCCAAGTAGAAGGATTTCCTGACTACTGTGGCGATGTGATTATCAAAGGAGAGACTGCTGTCCACCTGTGTCCCAAGCTATCTTATCACACTTTCGGTGTTAAGTATACTACCGCCTATGTTGTAGTTCATGGGTAAAGAGTTTTTACCAAAGGGGATGACAATGCATTTTTTGGCACTGAGCTTGAGGCCATGGCTTTGACACCAGGCATCTGTCTCAGTGAGGCCCTTTTGTAGGATGTCCACATCGTTAGGAGTTTCGATTATGACTCCTAGTTTGCAGTCATCTGCAAACTTCATTAGCCAAAGACCTTCTGTGTTAGCCTGTACTTCAGAGAAGTAGATACCAAACAGGAGAGGACCCAGGACTGAACCCTTTGGTACTCCACTTGTCACTGGTCTGAAGTCAGATTTGGAGTCTGCTACTTTCACAGTGCTGGTTCTGGCAACCGATCTTGTGACATAGGGATTTATACCTAGTTTAGTGAGTTTATCTATAATTCCAGAGTGGGGGATGGTGTCAAAAGCCTTGGCAAGATCTAGATAGGCTGTGTGAACCACCTTACCCTTGTGTACGGCTTTGGTGACTGCTTCAAAGAAGTCTATCAGGTTTAGTAGACATGATCTGCCTTTTACAAACTCGAACTGGGTGGGGTCCAGAGTTTGGAGATTACCAATGTCTTTGTTTATAAGTTCCATGATGATACGTTCCATGGCCTTGCAGACCAGGCTCTTCAGGGTAATGGGCCGGTACTTCCCGGTGTCCGTGGTGGCTCCCCAATTTTGGAGTGGGATAACCGTCTCTGTGCGCCATTCAGCAAGCACAAAGCCTGAGGTGAGGCTATGATTGAACATGGTACTTAGGTGGGGTGCCAGTTCGTTCTGTAGTTCGTGTAGAACGCAGCCTGCGATGTCTGGTTCCATGGATGCTGTTCTTGGCTTTGGAGAGTGTGGTTTTTACCTGTGCAGCCGTAATTACAGGAACTTTGCATTCTTCTGGTATAGAGATGGGCTCTTTAGGGGGTGAGAGGGGGGTAAAGTTAGCACTGAACCTATCTGCCAGGATGCTGGCAATATCAGTTGGGTCTGTATATTTAGTGCCTTTGTGCTGTAACTCAGAGAAGATCTGCTTTGTGGTCGTCTTCAGAATCAGTGGCAATTTTGTTTTCATAACTAGCTTTGGAGGATTTTATCAGGGATCGCAGCTTCTTACTGAGGCTGACCAGGGAGCTCGTCCACTCATGGGATTTTACTCTCTTTTGCAACAGTTTCTTCCTTCTGTTGTACAGTTTGTTTATGGCAGGGGACCACCAGATTGGCTTCCTTTTTTGGAGGATAGCGTCTTTGTTCTGTTTGGGATAGCACGATCCATGCACTCATGTAAGTGCTTATAAAGTGCAAGGGTGTAGGATTCAGTAGTAGTAACTGTATTGTCCATCTGCATGGGTGTCATGAAGTTCACCACTTCTGTCTTAAGAAGCATGAAGTTGGCTTTGGAGAAATTTTTTACCATGGTTTCCTTAATGGGGGGTGGAGGCAGGATGTGGATATCTAGGGTAATTAGCTTATGGTCGGATCGGACCAATGAGGAGCTGACTTCAGGTGTGGGACACCGGACACTCATGTTGGTAATGACTAGATCTAGGATACTGTTGCCCCTGGTGGGGGTGTGGATAAGTTGGATCCAGGGCATTGGAGTTTATGAATTCCAGAAAGCGTTGAGTGAAGGAGTTGGTACATGAGTAGTTTTCCCAGTTAATGATGGGGTAGTTGAAATTGCCCATTATTAGGGTGTTTGGCTGAACCCTAATATTTTCCAGTACATCAAAAAAAGAGGAGTGGGAATCCTGGGGCATGGTGAGTGATCTGTAGCAAGCTACAATTTGGATTGCAGTTTTGCCCAGAGTTAGTTGCACTTGGATAACCTCGGCTGCATTATGCTGTGCAACTAGCCTGGAGGTGTGGATATCCTTAATGAATATGGACACACCTCCGCCTTTGGTGTTCTGGTCCAGGTTACATGTCCGAAAAGTGTGGTATGAGTTATAGCCTGGTAGTGCAAGGGTGCTCTCTGGAACCTTGAACCAGGTCTCAGTCACTGCACAGATATCGATGTTCTCCATTTTAAGGAGTGCCTCGAGTGAGTGCATTTTGAGATTTAGACTTCTAGCATTGAGTAGCATCACCCTCAGTTTTTGCTTGCCTGTTCCTGTTACGGTGGTGAATTTGTCATTTGAACCTTGCCTAAAAAAAGGCACTATAGGGGCAGCAAGAACCTTAGCCAGTATCCGGAATCCCAGGGGTGACAGGTGCAGACCATCTCTGGCAAAGCATTGTGGTCTGTCGACCATGTCATCCCAGGCAGACAGATACTAGATCCCTTTAGAATGGCACCAGAAGCTTAGCCAATTGTTGAAGTCAATCATTTTGTCCTTGTACTGTGGCATCATTCTGGGTGATGGCAGAATGCTATTCTGGGCTAGGGTCATACCTGCCTGGGCTACAAGATCGAAGAACTCTTCCATGTCTCTTCATGTAGTCCAGGGAGGTACGTCTCAGGTCGTTCACACCAACATGGACAATGATAGAGTCATATTTGTACTTGTTGTGGAGTGACCTGAGTGTGTTGGTTATGTGGCGGATCCTGGCACCCTACAGGTAGCTGACAGTAACCTTCTCCTTGTTTAGCCTGGTGAGTGGGACGTCAGTGTGCCTGACTATAGAGTCACCTATGACTAGTGTGTTGGGTATGTTGTTTTGCCTTATTGGATGTGGATGAGTAGCACACTGAATCTCCGGCTATGTGTCATTTGGATTGTGTTGGGGGATGGAGGTTGCTTGAGTTTCTGCTTTGGAGGTCTCTGTTGCTTAGACAGATTATTATTGAGAGCCTCCGCGAATGTTTTTGTGTAACTATGTATGGATTTTGATGGTGTAGATTTAGTGAGACTATGTGATGAGTGTGGTGTGGTGCAAGTGTTTACCTTCTCCTCTTGACTGCCAAGTTCAGTCTTGATTGGAGAGAGCTTTACCTCCAGTTTGGCTAGATAAGTGCATCTCTTACAGGTTGTAGTATTGGATGGTAGGAGGAGAGGGTTGTCTGTGTACATGAGGCAATTTCTACATTGCCCCAAGATGCCCAGATTCATCAGATAGACAGGAGAGAACACTTGGACATGCCTGAATAAAAAAATATTTTCCTCTAGATAAGTGAGGAAAGTGAGTACAAGAGCTGTTTTTCTCTAAGCGAGTGAGGAAAGTAAGTGCCAAAACTGTTTTCCTCTAGGTAATGAGGAAGGTTGAGGGCTGTAGTAATTAGTAGATTATTTAGTGCTTACAAGTTCTGAACAAGTGCTGATCACGAATAAGCAAATTCAAGTGCTAAAACTAAGAATCTGTATCTGGACTAAACTAGTTACAGGAAAGGGGGGAAGTGCAAATGCAGGCTTTTAAATCAGAAAGTTGAAAGAGATGGAAAAACTGTCCAAACGGCCAATGACTACAATTTCTGGGCCAGAACCACTCCTTATGTGGTAGATAGGTTACCTAGTGCTTACCACTCCCACTGATAAGCTAGAAGGCTTCCCTGCAACACAGAAAGCTTGGGGGGGGCTCAGAAACTTACATACAGTCCTGGATACAACAAATCTGAATCTGGACTACACTAGTTACAGGAAAGGTATTTTTATATTTTATATATATATATATATATATATATATATATATATATATATATATATATATATATAGAGAGAGAGAGAGAGAGAGAGAGAAAAGCAGCTAAAACTACAGTAAAAACAATTCAAATGCAGTGCAAGCTAGCACACTTGAGTATGTAGCAATGTTAGACCAAACAGTTTAAAAAATGCACTACTAAGAAATATCTTATTCCCGGGATCAAGGCTTTGTAACTCCCATTTAGCAACAGGTCAGCAGGGTGGCTATACAAATGCCCATAAGACCAAAACAGAGATTCAAAGGTGAGGTATGATCCTTATGAGGAAGTCTTAATAATAGCACCCTTCCAGAAACAGCCATGAAGCTGGACTTAAGTAGTTGAAGGAGTAGCTCCTATATTGAAAATTAAGGCTATATGGTCTTAAATTTTGTCAAATAGGAAATGAGGAGTCAATGTCACCTTCTAAAAACTGAATTTCTTCCTCTTGCTAGTGTAGTGTTTATGTGTGGATGGCTCATGGGAAGCTAACAGAATATGACGTACTGCGGAAGAAAGATTTGTCTGTCTGGCAATGACTGGAACTGGGGGATTCAAGCTGTTAGTCTGAGGTTCAGAATGTTCGTTTGAGTCAAACTGTCTGGATGGGACAGAAGGTCAGGAGCTGGGCCCAAAGTCCATGGTTTTTGCATCAGATAATGCAAAGAAAAAAAAAAAAAAAGAAGCCACCATATTCGTTGTGACCAATAAGGAGTAATGATGATTACTTTGCTCCTCAATTGAATTGCTTTCTGTAGAACTTTGAAATGAAAGGGAAATGGAGAAAAGTATATAGAAATCCCAGGGACCAAGTGTATTATAGAGGATCCCCCAGTGACTCCCCTGGGGGTGGTTGGGCAGAGCAAGGTAGTTGCTACACTTGTAGTTAACACATGAGGCAAGAGGCTACAGGAAGCCTGGCCCCCTCGAAGAAGAAATCCTTTTCATCATATTTTGATAGAGAGGTCACTCAGCTCAATTTATCTGCTATCATAAACTGGTTGGGAGAAATCACCCATTGTCACGCTCTGAGTGCTTCTCACCAAAGGGGGTTAAGATTTGGTCCTTCCTGCTTGCTGATGTACCAAGTCACTGACATATTATCTCACTGAATTGCAACTGTTCCCAAAGAAAGTAGTCTGAAAGGTTTGCAATGGTAAAGACACTTTCATCACTAGAACACAGATATGTAAATTGGCCTTCATAGGGAACCATGGAGTACACAGCCCAGATGATGCCTGCTCACCCCAGTGGGAGGCATCTGTGGACACTATGATTTGGCTGTGGAGAGGACAAGGGAATGATGCAGAGGAATCTCTTGAGTGCAAGCTCCAAACCTAGATCTTTTCTGCAAAGATTGGAGGTCAGATCTGATCCGACATAGGCTGATGAGGTATTAACTATTGATAAGCAAGTACCCATTGAAGAATTCTCCTCTGATAGTTTGTCAAGGGAACTACTGTAATAGCCTTTGGGCCTTGAACCTATGGGCTATGAAAGTTTCCATACTGAACACTGTACCTATGAACTCTAAACCTTAAGTTGGCGTCAATTCGTAATCATCAGTTGCGCCTAGGTAGAACAAGTTAGGAGAACATAGTCTCTAGCTTTTATTAACAAATGCCTAGTCAGAGTGGAAATAAGGCAGTCGCCCAGGTAAAGAAATACACAGAACTCTTGCAGTCTCAAGATAGCTGCTGTTTATGCCATGTGCTTGGGAAGATTTATACCTTGGTTGGTGTAGATGAAGGAAATGCTATTGATCAGAAAGCCATTTTGAACACTGTGGGGGCTGTGGTGAGGCCAGAGGACAAAACCCTGAACTGGTAATGACTGGCTACTAGCCAGAAGTGGAGGAACCTTCTGAAGCTTTTGTCCATTTAATAAGGTAATATGGTAATGCACTTCCCAAAGGTCTATGGAGCATATCCAATTGCCCCTTTTCAAGAAAGGAAGATCAGTCTGAAGTGTGACAATACAGAATCCCGTTTAGCGAACCAATTTGTTCAGAACACTGAAATCCAAAGATGGTCTCTAGTCCTCCGTATTTCCCTTTTTTTTTAGTTTTGTAATTGCACAACTAACCCAGCCACTGGGGATGCACAAGCCAGTGCATTTCTTTGTGCCAATCCCAAGCCCAGATAAATAGGGAGGGTTGCGTTAAGAAGGGCATCCGGCATAAAACTTCGCCAAATCATTTCATGCAGTCACCGATAAATATTTCCATATCGGATCGGTCGAGACCTGGGTTAACAACGACCGCCACCAGTACTGTTAGCCAACAGGGTGCTGGCAGAAATTGGGCTACTGTTGGCCAAAGGAGGAGAAGAGGTGGAAGGCATGGCCAAAGGCAGGAAGAGAGGAGAAAGGCAAGGACTGTGGTAGTGAGGGTCGGAACTTTGAATGTTGGCAGTATGACTGGTATAGGGAGAGAGCTAGCTGATATGATGGACAGAAGGAAGGTTGGTATATTGTGTGTGCAAGAGACCAGATGGAAGGGGAGTAAGGCTAGGTGTATCGGAGATGGGTTCAAATTGTTTTATCATGCTGTGGATGGGAGGAGAAATGGCGTAGGAGTTATTCTGAAGGAACAGTATGCGAAAAGTGTTTTGGAGGTGCAAAGAGTGTCGGATAGAGTGATGTTTATGAAGCTGAAAATTGATGGTGTAATGATGAATGTTGTTAGTGCATATGCTGCACAAGTTGGGTGTGCAATGGATGAGAAAGAAAAATTTTGGAGTGAATTAGATGAAGTAGTGATGACTGTACCCAAGGGTAAGAGAGTGGTGATTGGCGCAGATTTCAATGGGCATGTTGGTGAAGGGAACAGAGGGGATGAGGAAGTGATGGGTAGGTATGGTGTTAAACAAAGGAATGCAGAAGATTAGATGGTAGTGGATTTTGTGAAAAGGATGGACATGGCTGTGGTGAATACATATTTTAACAAGAGGGAGGAGCATAGGGTGACTTACAAGAGTGGAGGAAGATGCACACAGGTGGATTATATCTTATGTAGGAGGGCCATTTTGAAGGAGATTGGAGACTGTAAAGTGGTGACCGAAGAAAGTGTAGTTAGGCAGCATAGGATGGTGGCTTGTAGGATGACGTTGGTGATCAAGAAAAGGAGGAGTAGTATGAGGGCAGCACCTAGGATCAAATGGTGGAAATTGAAAAAGGGTAATTGTGAGTTCAGGGATGAGTTAAGACAGGCACTGGGTGGCAGTGAAGAGTTACCAAATAGCTGGGTAACTACAGCAGAGCTAGTAAGGGAGATGGCTAGAAAGGTGCTTGGTATCTCATCGGGACAGAGGAAGGACGACAAGGAGACATGGTGGTGGAATGAGGAAGTACAGAAAAGTATACAGCCAAAGAGGCTGGCAAAGAAGAAGTGGGATTGTCAGAGAGATGAAGAAAGTAGACAGGAGTATAAGGAGATGAGGTGCATGGCAAAGAGAGAGGTGGCGAAGGCCAAGGATAAGGCATATGAAGAGTTGTATGAAAGGTTGGACACTAAGGAGGGAGAAAAGGACCTGTATCGATTGGCTAGACAGAGGGGACCAAGCTAGGAAAGATGTGCAGCAGGTAAAGGTGATAAAGGATAATGAGGGAAACATACTCACAAGTGAGAAGAGTGTGTTGAGGAGATGGAAAGAGTACTTTGAGGGGTTTATGAATGAAGAGAATGAGAGGGAGAGAAGGTTGGATGATGTAGGGATAGTGAATCGTGAAGTACAATGGATTAGCAAGGAGGAAGTAAGGATAGCTATGAAGAGAATGAAGAATGGAAAGGCTGTTGGCCCAGGTGACATACCTGTGGAAGCATGGAGGTGTTTAGGTGAAATGGCAGTGGAGTTTTTAACCAGATTGTTTAATGAAATCTTAGAAAGTGAGAGGATGCCTGAGGAATGGAGAAAAAGTGTTTTGGTACCGATTTTTAAGAATAAGGGTGATGTGCAGAGCTGTAGTAACTACAGAAGGATTAAATTGATCAGTCACAGCATGAAGTTATGGGAAAGAGTAGTGGAAGCTAGGTTAAGAAGGGACGTGATGATTAGTGAACAGCAGTATGGTTTCATGCCGGGAAAGAGCACTACAGATGCAATGTTTGTTCTGAGAGTGTTGATTAAGAAGTACAGAGAATGTCAGAAGGAGTTGCATTGTGTTTCTGCAGACTTAGAGAAAGCATATGACAAGGTGCCTAGAGAGGAGTTGTGGTATTGTATGAGAAAGTCAGGAGTGTCAGAGAAGTATGTAAGAGTGGTACAGTATATGTACGAGGGTAGTGTGACAGCGGTGAGGTCTGCGGTGGGAGTGACGTATGCATTTAAGGTGGAGGTGGGGTTACATCAAGGATCAGCTCTGAGCCCTTTCTTATTTGCAATGGTGATGGACAGGTTGACAGACGAGATCAGACAGGAGTCCCCATGGACTATGATGCTTGCAGATGACATTGTGATCTGTAGTGAGAGTAGGGAACAGGTGGAGGAGACCCTGGAGAGATGGAGATATGCTCTAGAGAGAAGAGGAATGAAGGTCAGCAGCACTAAGACAGAATATATGTGTGTGAATGAGAGGGAGGATAGAAGAATAGTGAGGATGCAAGGAGTTGAGGTGGCGAAGGTGGATGAGTTTAAATACTTGGGGTCAATAGTTCAGAGTAACGGTGAGTGTGGAAGAGAGGTGAAGAAGAGAGTACAGGCAGGATGGAGTGGGTGGAGAAGAGTGTCAGGAGTGATTTGTGACAGACGAGTATCTGTAAGAGTGAAATGGAAGGTCTACAAGAGGGTAGTGAGACCAGCTATGTTATATGGGTTGGAGACAGTGGCATTGACAAAAAGGCATGAGTTGGAGCTGGATGTGGCAGAGTTAAAGATGTTAAGATTTGCACTGGGTGTGACGAGGGTGGACAGGATTAGGAATAAGTATGTTAGAGGGTCAGCCCAGGTTGGTAGGTTTGGAGAGAAAGCCAGAGAGGCAAGATTACGTTGGTTTGGACATGTGCTGAGAAGGGATGCTGAGTATATTGGGAAAAAGATGCTAAGGATGAAGCTACCAGGTAACAGGAAAAGAGGATGGCCTAAGATAAGGTTTATGGATGTGGTGAGAGAGGACATGCAGGTGGCTGGTGTGACAGAGCAGGATGCAGAGGACAGGAAGAAATGGAAACATGTGTTCTGCTGTGGCGACCCCTAACGGGAACAGCCGAAAGAAGATAATGATGATGATGTAATTGCACAACTGTTGGATCCCATTCACTGGGTGAAATATAGGGGATTTGCCTGTGTACTGGGGGAGGTGGGACCAGTAAAGATATGACATAACCTCTAGAAATAATCTCCTGCAGTCGAGAATCTGTAGTTATTTCTAGCCAGATGCTAAGGTGTAAGGATAAGCACCCTTCCCCAACTGCCTCTACAGGAAGATAATTAGTCTACCAATTCAGGAGTGCTGGTAGGGCTTACTAAGGAAAGAATCTCTGAAAATGTGGTTCTGCAGGCCACCTCTGCTGGCAGTGGCATTTTCCATTGAAGTTCCACCCTCTGCCCCTTGGAGAATTGTTTCTACATATGTCTTGGAAAGGGCCTTTAGGTTTTGAACCACATTTCCACAGTGCACCTCTGATTGCTGGAAAAGGATCTTTGAGAGGAAGGGTATGTCTGTGGCAGAAATGGTGTTAATATCTTTCTCACACTTGAGTAATACTTCTCGAAAGTCTGGGCCAAAGGGAGACGGTCCACCAAAAGAAGCTTTGACGGATGAAGGGCCAAACGACTCTACAAAATCACACAGACACATCCAGGCATGTCTCCCAATGGCAACACCTCGACCTGCCAGTCTGCAAGCGCAATGAGCGTTGTGGACGAGCTGAACACAGACTGCAGGGTAGATGACTGGGAAGCAACGTTCTCTTTTACCTCCTCAGAGACACTCCTTGAAGGGTATTGGACAACTCTTTAACCAAATCCCTTAGAAGTCCAGTAAAAGTGCCCAGAAATTCAAGGATCTCAAGGGACAGGTTGATGAAGCATGTACCCAGTTTCCAAACTTATCCATTGTCTGAAACTCTCTGTTAGATAGGTGAATAGAGGAACTTTTACAGCCTCCATCTTTCCCGAGGTGGCTGCAACAACCATGGACTCTACAGACAGATCTTTGACCCGGAACTGTTTATCCTCGAGGGAAGAAAGACTTTGTCAAGAGTACTGGGGATGGACTGAAAAGGAGTCAGGACATTTCTACTCCTGCTGAAAGATCAACTGAACAAGGTCTTCAGCGGAAGGAATCATTTAAGCGTCAGTGACAGATTTCTTCGTGGGACGAAAATGCTTTTTTGCACTTTCTCTTCTGAAGGGCCTCCTCAGTGGGAAGGGCTGGGGGAGGGTATAAGAAGAAGGATATTTCAGATATCCAGGAATCCTGCCATCTGGGCATTCACTGTCCCCATGGATATGTTATTACATAGCCCCATAAATGGAACTCCCTGAATATGGAAGGGACAGCGGAACCAAGAACAACAACTTCGAAACTGCTGTTACTCCCCATCCTGAATAGACAACTGTCGAGGCAGAAGTTGGGGCCAAACCAATATATGCCAATGCTCCAAGATGTAGGGACAGCTCCAAAGAGGAGGAGTCAACAGCACAGACTCGACCCCCAAGAGGTCTCTGGATCCAAAAGGCCAAAGAGCTTCCAGAAGTAAGAGCATCTCTGAAATCAATGCAGTCAATGCTGGGAGGACTGGGGCCGAATACTGTAAAGACTCAAAAGGAGTGGACTTTCCTACGAAGTATCCTGAAAAGGTTAATCAGAGACTAGAGGGTTGGTGCTGATGGAAAGTTATGCTCTGATAAGGCTATTTGGTTCCATAGATGCTGTCAGAACCATAGCAATATTTGTTTCTGAACCGAAGATCCTTTGGTGCCTAAGATGCATATACCAATAAGGCTATTGGTTCCACAGACGCTGTTGAATCAAAGCAATATTTGTTTCAGAACCGAAGATCCTTTGGTGCTGAACATACAGATACCAATAAGGCTATTGGTTCCATAGATGCTGCTGGAACTGAAGCAATATTTGATTCGGAAACTAAGATGCAGATTCAAATAAGGCTATTGGTTCCATAGTTGGTATCAGAACTGTAGCAATATGCTTAAAAGCAGTCGGTTCAGAGGAACTTAAATAAACTGAAGCTCTGTGGATACTAGAAGATACTGTCGAGGAAGGTGCAACCAAACTTCTTCTGTTCTCTCCATTTTTTTCAAAACAAAAGAAAGACTAATGAGAGAGATGTTTCACTTTTCTCCCTGTCAGCAGAAGAGAAGGTTTCCATCTCAAAATGAATGTATTCTTAAACATGAATGTATTATTATTTCCTTGACACAGACACAGACCTAGCACAAACAGAAAACACAGAAGGAAAAAAATCGGACAGAAAAGGTGAATCTTCTGGCCCCATTTCTGGCACATCTTAAAAAAAACAGAAGGACCCTTAGATTTTTCAACCAAAAACTTTAAGGGAACCAGAAATTTTTCAACCAACAACTTTAAAGGGAACCAGAAACACACTTTCCCAGGAGAAAAACTGCCAAACACATCCACTCACATACTCAGACAAGATAGAGAAGGAAAGCAGAACAATAACAAGATTTTTTTTTTAATTAACGAGAAGGAAGAACCTACAAACAATGGTAGAAATAGTGCATATCTGTATGGAAGAAAATAACGACCAATAATGGTAGACAGAATATACTTGTATTGACTAAAAAAGGAGAGGGCAGAAATCACACAGGAACAAGCAGAAATATATAGTGAAAAAAAATTCTTTAGGGAAGGAAGGTTATATATAGAAAAAATAAATAATTGACTTAGTTCGAGAGCTCTGGCGAATGCTTCTGTCTCTGGAAGCAGAAAACAAGATAGGTAGCTAGGAGAGAGGCATTGTGGGTAGGGCTTAAGCTTGAGAGTTTTTGGTCATCACGAGTTGTAGTAATGGCCAAGTTGGTTCCAATGTTCAGAACCAAACCCATCAGTCAAGAATATATGAAGACTGACAAAGTTTGTTTGTGTCTTTCGGCTTTTCCCGGTTAGGGGTCGCCACAGCGGAATTCCGGTCTGCTAATGATTGGCAGTAGATTTTTACATACTGGTTTGCCAGGCCTAACGCACAACCTTCAATGAAGGAATGCCCATTCACACATGTTGCTACACAGAAGACACTCTAACTGAAAATCGAACGGGCAACCTCTAACTGTGAGGCGACAATGCTACCGCAGCACCACCACCGCAATTTCCCTGTATTTTTTTTGTGTCTTTCAGCTTTTCCCGGTTAGGGTTCACCACAGCGGAACTCCGGTCCACTAATGATTGAAAGTAGACTTTCACGTGCTGGCTTGCCGGGCCTAACGCACAACCTTCAACGAGGGAACACCCAATTACGCATGTCGACATGCAGAAGACGCTCTAACTGAGAATCAAACGGGCAACGTCTAACTGTGAGGCGACAAAGCTACCGCAGCACCACCACCGCGGGATATGAAGACTGACAATATCAGATCATATTACAAGTTACACATACTTAAAACACTTTTATACCTTTGCTTAATGATCTTCTAAATGTTAAGCTTTTAAGCTTTGTTTTTCAGTTCTCTATGATAGGAACATGCAACCATGCAAGGTGCAATATATATATATATATATATATATATATATATATATATATATACATACATATACACAAAAAACACACTGACAGTTCTAGAGTGCAATACATTTCATGCAACACACCACAAAAAATCTTACACCTCTTACACCTCATAAAGACGAGTAAAACACCTTCATGTTAGTACAATACCAGAAATTCCCGCACAGATCTAACTTAAAGCAAGAAGACATCTGGCTGAATTTATAAAAATTACTGTGAGATGTACACCTTTTGTTAACTTTTTCAAATTCGGAGACAGCCCTACCTCAGTGCTTTTTGCATAAAGACATGCAACACTGTGGTGGGCTTTCTCAGAGGCCATAATACTGAAGCAGTCAGGGAAGAGGCTTATGCTAATTAGCCATGTGCTCTCGCAGCAAAACTGCCTCTGGTAAGGTATTTACAGAGCCGAGTGATTCAGAGAAGTGCTTGGCTGCATAAATTAGTATAGCTTCTCTTGGTCAATCACAGTAATTAACACGACCATCATAGTACAGGTAAGTGTAGAGGAGTTTATTGGTCAGGTGGTGTTAAGGGTGTGTGTGTGTGTGTGTGTGTTTATGTGTATGTATGTGAGTATGTAAGGAACTACATGTTTATGAGTTTATGCGCATGTCTGTGTCTGCCTGGGAAGTAGCAGTAGTGGGGTTGGTAAGATGGTAGCTTGGTAGGGGTGTGTGGGAAGGGGGATGACTGTGTGTGTGCGTGTGTGTGGGTGGATGGACTGGAGTGGAGTGGCTGTCATACCTCCACAGACCCATAGACTAATGAGAAAAGCACAGTGCAACTGGAAATTTCTGAATTAATTTGGTGGTATTTTCTTTAACGATTTAGTATAAAAAATGTAACAGTCCCTGTACAGAATCCACCCAGGCGGTCGTTCAATTCTCACCAGTTCACTCGCAAAGTAATGTCTTTTCAGACTTTGAAATGAAAAATTTCTCGATGTTCCAAAACGGAAATACAAGGCACTCAGTTCATAGAACAAATGTCTATTCAGACCTCCCAAAGCACTTGTTTAACATCCAACAATAATCCAGCTTCAAATCTGAAGTAAAACACCAGGAATTTTTATTGAAGCAAAATGGTAAGCGCTTTCGCTATACAGCTTTATCAAACCATCACAAATTCACTTCTAAAACAGGTGAATATATATGAAATCTAAACTTGAATTAATTGGCATTCCAATAATGAATTAATCAATCAATTACTAGTTTAAAGACATCCTAGAGCACTAATGCATAAAAAACTACCTACATAAGTAGCTAAATAAATAACTAAAAAGTAATATAAATGCTGGTGCTACAAATACTCAAAACATATATACATATATTAGAAGTTTTGACACCAGCATTTATATTACTTTTTACTTTTTAGTTATTTATTTAGCTACTTATGTAGGTAGTTTTTTATGCATTAGTGCTCTAGGATGTCTTTAAACTAGTAATTGATTGATTAATTCATTACTGGAATGCCAATTAATTCAAGTTTAGATTTCATATATATTCACCTGTTTTAGAAGTGAATTTGTGATGGTTTGATAAAGCTGTATAGCGAAAGCGCTTACCATTTTGCTTCAATAAAAATTCCTGGTGTTTTACTTCAGATTTGAAGCTGGATTATTGTTGGATGTTAAACAAGTGCTTTGGGAGGTCTGAACAGACATTTGTTCTATGAACTGAGTGCCTTGTATTTCCTTTTTGGAACATAGAGAAATTTTTCATTTCAAAGTCTGAAAAGAAATTACTTTGCGAGTGAACTGGTGAGAACTGAACGACCGCCTGGGTGGATTATGTACAGGGACTGTTACATTTTTTATGTTATATTATTTATTTTTCCTGCGCAGTTACTCTTTCTTGCTAGTGGTGTTAAATTTTATCGTTTGGCTTGTTCTTGTTTTATTTCAACACCACAGCTTGACCATGGCAGATTCTGCTGAGAGCAGCGTTGAGCAACCTTATAATCCAACTAATAATCTACCCATAAGAATGGTACATTCCCGCTTGCAAAGCTGCGTGACCAATGACTTCAATCCGCTTCTCCAGCTCGAGTTAGTAATGGCCAGTAATGGCGAGACGTTGAGCAACACGGATTATGAGAACATTGATATTGTTTTATCCTTAATGGAATTCAACCTACTGAAGCTTAAACGCTTACAGATGCAGCGTTTTCATTTTGAAGTCTGTATCCAGAGGAGAGTAATACCAAGGGGCCGACAACTGGTAATGCCTACCCGGAACTTTTATGTCGCTGGCAACAAATGAACATAGAGGTGAGCTTAAATTATATGAAGTTACTTAACGAGTTCTTTCTACCTGAAGAAGTTAAATTACAAGATGCAATTGAGAAAAGACAATATGAACTGTATAGCAGTTACCAACATAATATAATCGAGCCACTTTTAGATCGTTTGACTGATACCGTGTGTTTGTATGAGAAAAGACTTTTAGAGCAAAAAAAGCACAAGTTGTCCAGAGACATATATGATTTTGAACATGGCCAAGTCTTCACTTGGCCTAGGAATAATAGAGATGGACAAGAAACACTGTCTACTTCTAGCAGTAATAGATTTACCAGAAATGCATCTAGCAATGCTAATGTTTGTAGAAATAACACTGCATCAGTTAATTGTCAAGCAGAGCCAATATTGAATGCTAACTTAGAAAATGTTTGTATTGTTAATTGTGAAGGGATGAGGAATGATGTTACTAGTGATAAAGTGCCACTACCTTCTGTAGAAGGTAGTGTTTAGTTAATTCTACTTCAGGTGGTGCTTCCAATAAAATGGGACCGATGTTGACTAATACTCAATTAAACATAGGCAGCAAAGATAGGATAGGACATAACTCGAATGAACCAGTAGTTCGTAGTAAAACAACTTTTTTACATTCTAATAATGGAAACTTAGAGGCTCATAGCCCTTTCTCAATAGCCGAGACAACTGGCAGGGGGAGAAATCGCTCAATGAGCAGAGGGAGGCAGAAGAGGAAGGCCTCAGGGGCAGAAATGAAAGAACCAACTTTAAAGAAAATGTGGGAGAGAATGACTTAATTTGGAACCTCTCACATAGGCCTCTAAGTAAACATGAAATGGAAGTCTTAAATAAGGGCTTATCATTTATCCCATCTAAGCAGAGTAATGTTATTGATACAGTTTGAATGTCAAGTTATTTGTAAGAAATTTACAATTGAAGATGCTGTATCCTGAGAATAAATCAGGAACAGCAGAGAGGTGTTTTAAAAGACCAAGCACTTTTGTGCCTAACCTACATCCTTTATTAGATGCTTTTAGTAAGATAGTAGAGAGAGATGTATTTAACATGAAGGGTGAAAATTATGTAAATACTAAGAAGAATAACTTGACACCCAGACAAACTAGAGCTCTACAAGACATGAGGAATGATAAAAATATATCAATTAGACCTGCGGATAAAGGTGCTCCTATAGTAATACTTGACAAAGTATCTTATGATAATAGTATGTTTGAAATGTTAAATGATACTAAATATTATAAATCTGTACCAATTTTGAGTGCTCAAGAACATGTTATTAATGTGCATAATATCCTGGAAAATTATATAAGACAGAAATAATTGATTCAGACATGTATAATTTTTTGTTTGTTGATAGTCCAACTATTTCAATCATCCAAGGGTTACCTAAAGTACATAAAGAGCCAGTAACTCCACCCATGAGACCGATTGTTTCAGGTCGGGGGTGGGTTACAGAACCTCTATCAATATTAATTGAGAAGACTTTAAGACCTATAGTTAGTTCTAATATTTTTGTTTCAAGAGATTCGAAGCAATTCTTATTAGATTTATATGAAGGGACTGAAGCCCTTCTAGACACTGCTTCAATTATAATGGTAACCATGGATGTCTGTTCATTATTTACAAATATACCTAATGTAACAGGGATAGAAAGCATCAAGTTGTATCTCAACAGACATTCTAACATGTCAGTGAATCATGTAAATTTTATCTGTTTGTTACTTAAACTTGTATTGGAGAATAATGTCTTCTTGTTTGATCGACAATTATATTTACAGAAGGATGGTGTAGCTATGGGCACTTCGTGTGCTAATAGCTACGCCAACCTAGTGATGGCTTTATGGGAGGAAGAGAAACTCTTCCACCTTGAAATGTACCAGAAATTTGTCTGTTTTTACAGGCGTTTTGTAGACGATTTGTTTTTTCTGTGGACTGGTACATTTGAGAAGTTACAAGAGTTTTTTAGAGAGCTTAATTCATTAACAACTTACTTGAAATTTACTATGACTAGTTCTAGGGATAATATAGCTTTCCTAGATGCATCTATACAACGTTTAGACAATGGAAGATTAAATACAGGGGTGCACAGGAAAGTCTGTTATAAAAATATACTATTGCATAGAGACAGTGTGCACCCGCAACATATCTTTTCCAATATCATCAAAGGGCAGGCTATTAGAGCATCAAGACTGAACCCCTTACAAAGTAATTATGAAGTTGAGTTAAATTATTTAAATAGGATACTTTTAGCACGTAATTATGAACAGACAGAAGTAGAAAAAGGTTTTCTAAATGCACATCAACTTAGGGACAATAAAGCATGTAATCAAAAAGCAAAGCACCAAATCCAGGAAAAGTGACACGAACAGTTTAATACACTAACGCTGAAAATTCACAACACGTTTTCGTCCTTGACTTCATCAGATACCAACACTCTTGGTAGACTCACCTTAAATACATAAACTAATTAATGATAGCCAATGACAAACTTGTCAAATCATTTAATTAAAATTAGTTAAAAACACATACACATATATACACAGTTTGTACTTCCTAAAACCACCATGAAGATCATACCCTATAATAAATAACATGAACAAAACATAAAATGCTTGTAAATATAAATATGTATTTATATAAATAAACCTTTAATAAAACCATGACATTATGTTCTAAAAGTATGTAATAACAATATTTATCTAGAATGGTGTAAGAATACTATAATTTAGCAGACCTCAACTTTAAAACTGGCTTAAGTGAAATCATGTCATTGAGACCTGGTTTTCTATTGGCTTCTAAAACAATTTGCCAAAATAATTCTCTGTATTCCACCAGTGTTTCCCAATTCCACCCTCTAGGGTCAACTGGCACACTTTCTAACACAAAAAATCTAAATGTAGCTAATTTACATACAATAGTATGCTTATATAATGCATTATTTTCTTTTTTAGTCCTAATGTCATATAAGTGTTCATAGATTCTTTGCTTTAACATTCTTTCACTCTTCCCTATATAAAATGAATCACATTTTGTACAGGTAGCTAAATATATTATACCCTTGGTGTTACAGTTAACATATGTTCCTAAAGTTAATGTCCTTTGTCTAATAGGTAAATCTAGTGTTTGTCCATCATTAAGGTGTTTACAATAACTGCAACTTCCACATTTAAATAAACCTATTTTTTTCCTAGTAACTTTCCCAAACAATCTTTCAGCTGTACCTCTCTCCAAAATATTCTTAATATTAGTACCCTTCCTGTAGGTAAATTTTAATTCCTTGTCAAAAATACAATGCAAATCAGATAGTCTAGCAAAATTGTTCCATTCTCTATTAATAATTCTTTTTACCAATCCTCACTGACCATGTGCCCACCCCCATAGCAACCCCCTTACATTGTTTGAAGTATTCTCCTTCAAAAAAATATATTTATTTTTTAATACCACCTCCATTAGTACCAAAATTGTTCTGAACTCATTATGAGTAATTCCTGAAAATCCTACTAGCATTTCTTCGAACCATTCTAGGCCTATATCATGGGGAATACTAGTGAACAAATCAACCACATCCAGAGTAACAAAAGTCAACCCTTCAGAAAATAAAGATTTGTCCAATTTTCTAAGAAGATCCCAGGAATCTCAAAACCACAGTTATCAAATGCTGTAATCAATTGCTGATGAAAAGCAGTACCATCAAATACATTGTTAGGGTATTTACAAACTCTGAGACCCTTTGGTACAATTTTTAGTTCTAAATAATGTTTTAAATATGCGTTGTCCATTTCTAGCATTTTGTATTTGTGTAAACAAAAATCCAAATCATCTAACATTTGAGAGTAAGTTTTACTGATACTCTGTTTAAAAGTTTTCTTGCCAAAGTCATATTTAGCATTGAGAATGTCTCTCAACTGATGAAAAGTACCTGCGTGCTCTCTAGCATTAGTTCCACAGTCCGAAAAGTTAATTGCATTTCGTGGATTTCGCGAACCCTCAGAAACTCGATTTGCACTGTCAGCACCAACTGTGATATGTGGGAATCCATCGAGACTGTCTCTGTTACCACCATCTAGTGTTTCTCTGTCACAAACCTCGTCGCCATTGCTAGTTTGCGCTCCTTCATGCGAAGCAGAGCGCCCTGCTGCTTCCTGGTTTCCTGGCACAGAAAGCGTCAACAAAAGCGTAACCATGGATTGGCTTACTGGTGTAAGCAGCCCTACCAACTGTGTCAGTTTGCCAATGAGCTTCCGAAGCTCTCCAATCTCGCTGCCCTTATTGTTACTGTCCATAGCCACAAAACCTGAGAATCCTTCGAAAAAAGAAACAAATAACCGCAAAAGAAGGCAGGTGCCCCAACGTTCACTGATAATCAAAAAGTAAAGCACCAAATCCAGGAAAAGTGACACGAACAGTTTAATACACTAACGCTGAAAATTCACAACACGTTTTCGTCCTTGACTTCATCAGATACCAACACTCTTGGTAGACTCACCTTAAATACATAAACTAATTAATGATAGCCAATGACAAACTTGTCAAATCAATTAATTAAAATTAGCTAAAAACACATACACATATATACACAGTTTGTACTTCCTAAAACCACCATGAAGATCATACCCTATAATAAATAACATGTACAAAACATAAAATGCTTGTAAATATAAATATGTATTTATATAAATAAACCTTTAATAAAACCATGACATTATGTTCTAAAAGTATGTAATAACAATATTTATCTAGAATGGTGTAAGAATACTATAATTTAGCAGACCTCAACTTTAAAACTGGCTTAAGTGAAATCATGTCATTGAGACCTGGTTTTCTATTGGCTTCTAAAACAATTTGCAAAAATAATTCTCTGTATTCCACCAGTGTTTCCCAATTCCCCCCTCTAGGGTCAACTGGCACACTTTCTAACACAAAAAATCTAAATGTAGCTAATTTACATACACTAGTATGCTTATATAAAGCATTATTTTCTTTTTTAGTCCTAATGTCATATAAGTGTTCATAGATTCTTTGCTTTAACATTCTTTCACTCTTCCCTATATAAAATGAATCACATTTTGTACAGGTAGCTAAATATATTATACCCTTGGTGTTACAGTTAACATATGTTCCTAAAGTTAATGTCCTTTGTCTAATAGGTAAATCTAGTGTTTGTCCAACATTAAGGTGTTTACAATAACTGCAACTTCCACATTTAAATAAGCCTACTTTTTTCCTAGTAACTTTCCCAAACAATCTTTCAGTTGTACCTCTCTCCAAAATATTCTTAATATTAGTACCCTTCCTGTAGGTGAATTTCAATTCCTTGTCAAAAATACAATGTAAGTCAGATAGTCTAGCAAAATTGTTCCATTTTCTATTAATAATTCTTTTTACCAATCCTGACTGACCATCATAGGTTGTAATACCAGATTCAAAATCCACCCCACTATTTAAGTTATTAAAATCTTGTCTATCAAATACTCCACTTATACCTAAAATAGGTGCAAACTTGTCTCTTCTTTCCCTAGTAACCTCACTACATATTTGGTCAAAAAGTTCGCTCGGGTAACCCCTGTTTGAAAATAACCTTTTCAAAAATCCACATTCATTGAAATAAGTAGTGTCATCTGAGGTCATTCTGCTAAGACAAACTAATTGACCTTTAACTACACTTCTCTTTTGGTGGGGTGGATGTGAACTAGTGAAATGTAAGTATGAGTTTGAAAAAGTCTCTTTTCTAAAAAATTTTTAACTGAAACCTTCCTTAATCTTAGTAATATTGACATCCAAATAATTCAACATTTGGGTGTCATATTTGTGTGTAAATTTTAAAAATTCAGTAGTATTATTTAAGAATTCTAAAAACAAATTAAAATCCTCATTATTACCATTCCATAAAAAACATAAGTCGTCTAAAAACCTACCATAAAATGTCCAAAATCTACTAAAAAACGAAGTTAATACATATGTATTTTCCCAGTATGACATAATAATATTGGCATAAGTAGGAGCACAATGTGCCCACCCCCATAGCAACCCCCTTACATTGTTTGAAGTATTCTCCTTCAAAAAAAATATAATTATTTTTTAATACCACCTCCATTAGTACCAAAATTGTTCTGAACTCATTATGAGTAATTCCTGAAAATCCTACTAGCATTTCTTCGAACCATTCTAGGCCTATATCATGGGGAATACTAGTGAACAAATCAACCACATCCAGAGTAACAAAAGTCAACCCTTCAGAAAATAAAGATTTGTCCAATTTTCTAAGAAGATCCCAGGAATCCTGAAGTATGTGGGTGTTGTTCTTGAGAACTTTCTTTACCTTACAATCTATGTATTTTGCTAGAGGGGCTGTGATAGAACCTTCTGCAGAAACTATTGGTCTCAAAGGTGGGTCATCCATATCCTTGTGTACTTTCGGTATACCAAAAATAGAAGGAACCTTCGGTTTTTCAACATATAGAAATTTGTGTGTCTCTAAATCTATTAGTCCATCTGTTAGTAAATCATTCAACATCATATGTATTTTATTATATGCCACATTTATTTCATTGATAGATACCCTAGTGTATTTAGTAGAGTCACTTAAAATCTCCTGCATTTTGCCTTCATATATAATGTGGTCCATAAGCACCCTCCCCCCACCTTTGTCGGGTTTCATAAGCCTTAAATTTTTGTTATTACTCACTAATTTAAGGGTTTCATGCTCAGCCGGAGTTAAATTAGATTGCATATTAAATGTCTTAAGTGACTTCCTTAGTTCATTTTCTAATACTACCTCAAAATTCTTTAATTGTGGGTGCAGTGGTGGGTTAAACATACTTTTACGAACTAATTTGTCCTCACTAAATGTTTTTTTGTTACCATTAAAAAATATTTCTAAGTTTTTCTTTCTAACAAATAACTTAATATCAATTAAAAGCTTAAAAATATTAGTTCTCTGTTTGGGTATGAATCCAAAGCCCTTGGAAAATAAATAAAACAATAAAGCATGTCCTATATTCTCTGAAAAAGGTAAACGTTATTACAAGGAGATATATCCAGAAGGAAGGGAGATTTCTAGAAAACAGCAGAAATTAACCTTGTTTTATACTCAAGACATAAAATTGATTAAGGATGTAGTTTATAAACATTGGGATATTTTAACTACCAACTCTGAAATTAAGGAATTGGTAGGTGAACATCCACAATTTATATATAAGAATAGAAAGAATCTGCATAGATTATTATGTTTTCCAGATCCCACAAGAAATAATATAAATGACTACTATGGAACAGAACCATGTAAAAATGTAACTTTTGCCCATATATATTTGATACTAACATGTTTGTGCACCCTAGTACATCTAAGATTTATACTTTTAATATTAATGTGACATATGATACAGAACATCTAGTATATCTAGCTACCTGCATGGAATGTGCAGCATTTTATGTCGGAAAAACCGACAGAAAATTGAAGAATAGAATTAGGGAGCATATATACCAGATTAGAACAAAATCTGAAGTTAATGCACTTTCAAAACATGTATTACAGAAAGGACCCACGCACTTTTTTAAGTTTATGGTGATACATATTAACATACCTAATCAAAGATGGGTAGATATAAGGAATCGTACAGAACAAATAGAAGCCGGTTGGATAATTAGATTGCAAGCACATAACCCCTCTGGGCTGAATGAAAAAATTCCTTTAAAACCTACTCTGAAATGGAGAAATATTAAATCTTAATGTTTTGTGTAATACATATAATGTTTCAAATATATGAGTTTTTATGTACATGATTTTTTCATATGCAAGGCTTTTTTATATCTAAGATTTTTTCATATTTAAAACTTCTAATATATGTATATATGTTCTGAGTATTTGTAGCACCAGCATTTACATTACTTTTTAGTTATTTATTTAGCTACTTATGTAGGTAGTTTTTTATGCATTAGTGCTCTAGGATGTCTTTAAACTAGTAATTGATTGATTAATTCATTATTGGAATGCCAACTAATTCAAGTTTAGATTTCATATATATTCACCTGTTTTAGAGGTGAATTTGTGATGGCTTGATAAAGCTGTATAGCGAAAGCGCTTACCATTTTGCTTCATTAAAAATTCCTGGTGTTTTACTTCAGATTTGAAGATGTATTATTGTTGGATGTTAAACAAGTGCTTTGGGAGGTCTGAATAGACATTTGTTCTATGAACTGAGTGCCTTGTATTTCCGTTTTGGAACATCGAGAAATATTTCATTTCGAAGTCTGAAAAGACATTACTTTGCAAGTGAACTGGTGAGAACTGAACGACCGCCTGGGTGGATTCTGTACAGGGGCTGTTACATTTTTTATGTTATATTGTTTTATTTTTCCTGTGCACTTACTCTTTCTTGCTAGTGGTGTTAATTTTTATCATTTGGCTTTAATGATTTAGTGTTAACTGAATAAGGATGGTGTGGATATATACATATAGGGTGCAGTTTTTATGTACTGTTTTATTCCTAGAAGCCTGTGAGCTTTAACTGGAATAAATCTTGGACACCTGGCCTAGTGGTTTGTGTAATAAGCAAAGCCTGCAACATTAAATTAAGGTGGACAATAGCCACCAGGGCAGACAAACTGTATTGGCTTGAGGGGGGGGGGGCAGTGAATATGTAAACTATGTGGGTCAGGGGGAACATTAGTCATCTGGAAGTCTAACTATGTGGGTCAGGGAAACACTAGCCACTAGGGATAATTTTGTGTGTCATAATGGCATTTACACAAAACAGGGATTGGTGGGGGGGCACCAGAAACCAGGGGATACTCTAAATAGCATGCCTTAAAGGCAGTTAATTAAAAAAGAAAAAAAAAAAAAGAAGAAGAAAATGTGGTGCAGGGAACCACTAGACAAAGGGATAAATGCCTTACTAAAGGCAGTTCCATGGGGACAGCATGACTAATTAGCATAAGCTTCTACCCTAGACTGCTTTATTAGCCTTAAAGGCACTAAAAGGGATTCCAACCCTGTACCCTCCCACCTCCCTGGGGGGGGGAATTACTCCTCTGTGCCATCAACAGGCACCAGGAATGCCATGTAAAAGAATTAACAAAAAAAAAAAAACAAAGAAGAAGAACAGGCAACTACAAAGGGGGAGGGGTGTAGAAGGATTCAATTCACACCCTGCATCCTTGCCACAGTAAACCTTGCAACTAACCAGCTGCATAACATACAGCAAAATTTTTTTTTTTTAAACGTATACTGAGGATCTTGGTAATTATTCCATGCCTGCAGTAGTTTATGATGTATGAGAAGGAGGAATAAGGATATACTCTCGACTTTGTAGTAGGGTTGCCCCCTTTTCAAATGGCTAAAGTGGGATATTTTTGGGACACACATCAGATTTTACAGGCCGACACATACCCACAGTCAGTACAAAGGATATAACTTAACTTTTTTTCCTAAATAAAAGCTTATTCTTGTAGCAGTTTAGTTGCTTATTATGTTTCTTGTAACATTTAGGTATTTTAGATACAGAAATAACTATTTTATGCAACTATTGCATAAAATATGGGACATAATTATGTCCTACAATTTCAGGACATTTGCCCTTTTTAATATTTTTTGTCAGGACACAACTGCCTAAAGAGGGACTGTCCCTCTCAAAGTAGGACAGGCAGTGGCGGCTGGTGACTTCAAATCACAGGGGGGCTGCAGGAGACAGCTGAATGGGTGGGGTCAAGGGGAAGGGGTGTGGTCAACCAGAAAGGGGAGGAGCTATGCACAAAACCACAAACAACTAACTTTAATTAAATACGCTGCCCTGGGTGGCAAACCATCATTATGAAAGTCCAATCAAGACAAAAATAAGTGTAGAAGAATAAAAATATTTCAATGCATTGGCTGCATGACAGTTTACTTAATATCTAGATGGAAACAAAAGGTTGTGAGGCATGAAAAAATAAATTACTTTTTAAATACATTACTGGAATGCCAGTCAAAATCAAGTATAAGAAAAACCAGAAGCACTCAACTCAAACCACTTCTCCTTGCACTGCAGTTCTAATATATAATATATTCAGCTTTATTAAAGTACAAAGTAACATGCTGAAAGTAGAAATCTATGTGATGCCCCACTTGTAAAATGTTTCTTATCCAAAAAGACCTGCTGCCTGACAACTTGTTTCATGGGGAAAACATAATAAAAGTAAAAAATGAAAAGCAAACAAGAAACAAGCTCAAGATACATTGCTTAAAGGATTGCTGTACAGGTTATGGACCACACATGATTGGCATTCTGTTTTGTTTACGGGTAAAGTCTGTAGAGATGACTGGAAGTCTCCAACAAGTGTAATGAGCTTTTAAAATAATGGAATCCTGTCCTTTAATACCCAAGGCTTATACATTATCTAGTCAAGTATTCTCTGCATGGCAACAACAGAAAGGCTTTCAATGTTGGCAGTTCTTTAACAGTATGCTTATTAAAGCTTACTTGCATCTTACGATCTCAGACAAGCTTACCTTATGGTCATTAAAGCATTGCTACTTAAACACAGAGCAACAGGCACTTTGAGTAATAAGCATAAATCTGAGTAATAAGCATAAATCAACAGTACAAAAATATGACAGAAACCAGACCATTCTGCAAAATCAAGGACAGATGAAAAGCCACTGTAGTACTTATGCAGTATGTCCTCCCCATCCAAGGTAGATACAACTACTCCTTGCCTTGCTTGGACACATCCAGAGTCACTACATGGGGGAGTGGGGTGCAACAAGCATGTCACAATTTGAAATCTCTCTGGCTGACTGTGATGGCCCTGACACATTTGTCATACCTCTCAACCTCAAGAGCAAGAAATCTGGACAAAGCCATACACAGAAGTGGGACAAAGGCCCAAAAATAAGGACAATTTTTAAATATTGCTCTAATAAACGTAGAAAGATAATAGAATAGGTCTTGCATTAGTATGAATTTTCTGAAGGGTATAAAATCTGAAACTCAAATGTCTGTCATTTTCTAACTTCAGTCTTTAGTGATTTGTCACTAATTTGCCAAAAACACAATTTTATGAAAAATGGACCAAAAATGTGATGCAAAAATATAAAATAGACACACAATACAGCTGCTACCTGTCAAAGAAGGGACACTTTAATATTAGTACTGCTACCTTGAGCAGCTGACAAAATAAAAGAATCTACATGCATTTCAAGTAATCTATAACTTTGATTATTACAGTTATTTCTTAATTGTAAACCCTCCATGTTTTCTTCCAAAATTGCTATTTTGAGGAGGGATTATTAGGGGGAAGAGCAACATTTTGAGCCAAAAATTGGGGACAGTTGAGAGGTTGGCTATGCCTAATTCTATAAAGCAATTTATTTGCATGTACCTCTCAACCTGTTAATGCAGTAAATCTGAACAAGGCCAAATATATTGGGGGCACATATAAACAGTACTAAAATTGCTCTTGTATAAATTGAGACAGTTGATAGAACAGCTCTTACTTTAACATGCATTTTTCTGAAGGTTATGAAGTCTGAAACTTATTATTTAGTGACTTAATTCCTAAATGATTTGCCAGAAAACTACAAATTTTATGAAGAACAAACCAAAAATAAGAAGCAAAAATCTATTCATTCTTTGAAAATCTGGACAGTTGGGAGGTATAGTTCAGCTGGGCCTGTCTGAGTTTGCTGCCCTTCCCTCCTGACAAAATAATGGTTGAATGGAGCCTCTGCAGCCATTCCAATGAACCATTACTTGGCTATTTCACTCCATTTACCATAAACACTAATGTGCATACTGCTTTACTTCTATGATGAGTTGGACTTCATTTGAAAGTTTTATTTTGTATTTTACAGCACAAACACTAAGTCATCTGTTAAACAAAGCAATGCAGTCTCACAATGAAAACTTAGCATTAAAACTTCTCTGCCCTTGAAACTCACATTCATTGAAACAGCATTGAAACCCACATTCAAAGAAAATACATTTTGCCAGTGGCAGATAATGATTAATTTTGGGCTGTTTTCAAATCATAGGCCCCATGCATATGAAACATACATGTGCTCTTTGATACACCTTCCTCATTGTACTAAAATTATATTCCTTGTACAATACAGTACACTTGTTAGAGGGTGTTTTAAATTTGTTTTGAACATTTTTCCAGTAAGCAATGAAACAAACCATATGCACCCATAATGGCAAAACTGCCCAGTTGAGAACATTTATCATAAAAAAGTCTACTCAGACTTCCACAGTCCACCATTATTAGTAAATATACACAATTCTACAGTCCACCATTATTAGTAAATATGCACAATTCCACAGTCCACCATTATTAGTAAATATGCACAATTCTACAGTTCACCATTATCAGTAAATATGCACAATTCTACAGTCCACCTTTATCAGTAAATATGCACAATTCTACAGTCCATTATCAGTAAATATGCACAATCTCTGAAGTACGTCATCTAAATAATTCCACATTAAAGAAATCTGTAACTAATGAAGCGGTTGCTGATAGCAATCACCTTTATATTTCATGGTTTCATCGAAAAATAAAGTGTCTGTTGCCCCTCAGGAATAAATTGCCTATATTACATTAAAAAATGATAAGCTAGTAATAATATTGCAAGAGGAAATGGATGGCAAACTGATAACAGACTCATAGTATCTTCACCAAGGAGAACATTCTCAGTACAGCAGCATCCACCCCTTGTGGGAGTAGAACCCACAGCCTTCTGCATCAAAAGCAAATACACAACCTGTTGTGCTATAGTATTAACTAGGCACAGCACTAAACTTCTATTCCCCTGCAGCTCTCAGCTCCTTGTAAAATCTACTCAATACTCAACTGCATCTCAACTTCGCAGCTCAAGAAAACTGGAAAAAGCCAAAATGTATTGGGGGGTCAAAAGCCCAAAAACCAGGGACACATTAAACATTGCTTGTATAATCTTGGAAAGTTGCTAGAATAAAATGTTGTGTTGCCACCATACATTTTACTGCCAAGGTCCCTGAGCAAAAAACAGTCAGAGTAACATACCACTACGCCACATCAGCTGCTTTGTAAAAGAGAGGAAGACTGAAACTTAAACGGCTATAATTTAGTGAATTCAGTTCTCACCATAGCTGTCAACCTCTTAGTACAAAACACCTGGACAAACCCAGTAATGAGGGAATACAGCCCTCAAACATATTCAGTGAATTCAGTTCTTGCCATAGCTGTCAACCTTAGCACAAAAACCTGGACAAAGCCAATAATGGGGGAATACAGTCCCAAAAATAGGGACAAATTTAAAATATTCATCTTATAAACTTAGAAAATTGCTAGAAAAAAAGGTTGTGCTACTATGTATTCTGAAGAACATGAAGTTTGAAATTCAAATGCCGGTCAATTTTACTGCGGACAGAACAAAAACAATTTTCAGCAGAGACGCAGGGATTAATACTGCAGACACATCTTTGTAAAATGGCAGGGCACCAGAGCAAATCCATACAAACACTGGGAGGAGATGCAGACTCCACACAGAAGCCACCCCAACCAAGAATCAAACCAGAAAACCTACAGCTGTGAGGCAACAATACTACCACTGCACCATCAAATATGCAAGGAATTAAACATTCAGAAACCTGAAGTCTGAAATTCAAATGCCTGTCAATTTTACTGCTGACAGAACAAAAACAATTTTCAGCAGAGACGCAGGGATTAATATTGCAGACACGTCTTTGTAAAATGGCAGGGCACCAGAGCAAATCCACACAAACACTTGGAGGAGGTGCAGACTCCACACAGAAGCCACCCCAACCAAGAATCAAACCAGAAAACCTACAGCTGTGAGGCAACAATACTACCACTGCACCATCAAATATGCAAGGAATTAAACATTCAGAAACCCTTAAGTCTGAAATTCAAATGCCTGTCAATTTCATTTAACATTTTTTAATCAGGACAGTCTGACTTGGAACAAAAAAACAATTTTCAGCAGAGGCCCAGGAAGAAATAATGCAGACATGTCTTTGTAACATGGGAGGACACAAAAGCAAACCCACACAAACACAGGGAGAAGATACAGACCCCACAAAGAAGGAACCCCAGCCAAGAATCAAACCCGAGAACCTGCAGCTGTGAGGCAACAATGCTACCAGTGCACCATCAAATAAAAACAAACCCATACAAACACAGGGAGAATATAATAGACCCCACAAAGAAGGAACCCCAGCCAAGAATCAAACCTGAGAACCTGCAGCTGTGAGGCAACAATGCTACCAGTGCAACATCAAATAAAAGCAAACCCACACAAACACAGGGAGAAGATAACAGACCCCACAAAGAAGGAACCCCAGCCAAGAATCAAACCTGAGAACCTGCAGCTGTGAGGCAACAATGCTACAACTACACCATCAAATATCAAGCATTGCAACATTTACAAACCACAGATATTATGAGGAACAGATCAGATCGAATATGAGGCAAAAATCTGCAATTTTTTACAAATGGTGGTGGGTAGGGAACTCAAGTCTTTAACACCTGCATACAGGGTACAGGGTTCAAGCCTGAGGTATTCCCTACCAAACCACCATGAGCACCTGGGGCATTTATACACACCCCCCCCCCATTACCTGACCTACACTTCACATACCTATTACCTGACCTTGAGTAAATATTAGAACATCCTTGACTTCTCTTTTTATTTATTTGTTCCTGCCCTCGTAAATCACAAATCCTTACAGTCAGTCAATAATGGCAAACATTAGAGTTTCATTCCCCTTAATGTCTGTAGGCTGCTTGTCAATGCTAGAGCTGTTGTTCTCAATATTTTTAAGTGAGTCCTGGTAGTAGTTAAATAATGTTCCTGGGGTTATCGTCCTGCTAGTAGTTAAATAATGTCCCTGGGATTACCAAGTGCTCCTTCTGGCTTTGTACTGAAGTCTTCCTACACTGTCCCTTGTGATCATGCATTTGATCATGCCAGGCATTCAAGCTTTATACTTTGCAGATTAGTTAATATAATTAATGTTCCTGCTCTCTACCTAAAAGGTGCAAAGTTCAAAACCTTTCCCCCGTTCACGTTGAACATTTTAAGCATACTTAACTAATATTTTCAAATAACCTGGTGTCTAATGTTGGAACACTAGACTGGTATGTTTTGACTGAGGTGGGATGGTGCAGGGTTTGAAACTTTTTTACTGCCTTTACATATTCTGTGAAAGGCGTCCCTGTTGGCTTGTGCTCCCTCACATCTTGTTGTGAAAAACTTTTTTTTAAATGGCTTTAGGCATGCTACACAGGATATCCTGCCCATCCCTAAGTGCACATAAGACATGATCTTCAAGAGCTATCCAAGCTATCTAGTACTTCTCCCCTATCTCCATCTTGTTTAATGTAACAAAAGTTCTAACTGGTGGCTAATGTCACCCCTCTGTGTTGCTAGATTTGCTTGTTATCTCAGGGAGGTGTTTTGGCATGTCAGCCCATCGCCCAACATGCATTCACCTATTCATGCATGCGCTCACACACATTCACACACACACACACACACACACACACACACACACACACACACACACACACACACACACACACACACACACACACACACACACACACACACACACACAAACTAAAAAGCACCATACACACACCATAAAGTCAATCCAGTAAAAAGCACCATACACACACCATAAAGTCAATCCAGTAAAAAGCACCATACACACACCATAAAGTCAATCCAGTAAAAAGCACCATACACACACCATAAAGTCAATCCAGTAAAAAGCACCATACACACACCATAAAGTCAATCCAGTAAAAAGCACCATACACACACCAATCCAGTATAAACATTGTAAAATAACAGTGCACCATACACTTACCTGAATATATCCAGCTAACGTACATCCTGCCCGCGCAATACAAAGACCTGCAAGATCCCAACCAACGCTCCTTCCCGACGAGATCCCAACCAAAGCTCCTTCCCGACGACGAGACTGTCCTGACTGCTGCTGTTGCAGTCCGGACACGACACATAATCCCAGCGAGTCTGTGCACTTTAAAAGTGCACAGACATCTCCTTGTGTCCCCCTATGGGGACTGCCGGACTGCCTGGAGCATGCGCATAGACCGACAGTAGTCGGGACTACTGCGCATGTGCGAAGTCGCGAAATTTAAAAAATAGGTTTTTTTTCTATTTTTTATTTTGAGGGGGCTGCAGTCCGGCAGCCCGATGCCACGAGCCGCCCCTGAGGACAGGTGGTAACCCAACTTTGTTGAACAAGAAAGGACAAAATCGAGGACAGATTTAAATTACATCTCCTATAAACTGAGACAGTTAGTCTTAACTTTTGCACTATCATGGATTTACTTATTGGTATGAAGTGTGAAACTCTAATGTCTATTACTAATGACTGACTGAAATCATCCAAGATTTATGACGTCAGGAAAAAGGAGACATTGGAAATGTTCTGACACCACAGGGACAGGTACAGGGCACATGATGTGTGTGTGTGGAAGAGTAACTGAGGGTAGTGCCTTTTAAAGTGATGTGGCCACCAGCAATGTTAACTACCACAGTAAGTGCTGATCTGCAGTATCAGTAGTTAGTGGTGATATAGAGACACTCAAACAAGGGAGCCCGCAGGATTTTTTGCAGGGGGGGGGGTGCAAACCCAAGCCCCGCCCATGCAGCTCCACCCCCTCTGCTGCCCTGCCCACTCACCACCACCCCGCCCACGCAGCCATTCCAGTGTCCCATTACTTGGCTATTTCTCCCCATTTGTCATAGACACTGTTCAAATCTCACAGTGTGCATACTGTTTTATGCTTTACTTCTACAATGATTACAGATATCTGGATTTCATTTACAACTTTTATTTCAAATTTTATAGCACAAACACTGACAGACATTTACTAAACATAAACAAAGCAATAGTCTTACAATGAAAACAGACTTAGCATTAAAACTTCTCTACCTTTGAAACCCACATTCACTGAAACAGCATCGAAACCCACATTCAACGAACATGCATCTGGCCAGTGGCAGGGTAAGTTTACCTTTGGCCCATTTCCAAATCATAGGCTCCATGCACACATTTTTAGAAACATGCAAGAGTTCTTTGATTCACCTTCCTGACATAATAATTGAATTATATCCCTTGTATAATACAGCGCCACTTGTTAGAGTGTGTTTTAAAGTTATAGTTCTGAGCATCTTTCCTTTAAGCAATGAAACAAATCATATGAACCAATAATGACATCCTGCCCAATTCAGAACATTTCAACCATAAAGGAACACTCAAACTTCTGTCATACAATCCACCAATATCAATCAGTATACAGAATCTCTGCAGAAGTAAAAGTCATCTGAATAATTCCACATTAAAGAGATCTGAAACCAATGAAGAGGTTGTTGCTAGAAAAAAAAACTTTATATTTCAGTGTTTCATTTACAAATTCAGTGCCTGTTGCCCTTGAAGAATAAATTGCATGTGCTACACTAAAATAAATGGTAAGTTGGTATATTGCAATAGGGAATGGGTGGCAGGCTGAAAAACAGGTTCATAGTTATTAGGTGTCTCATCCAAAGGAGGACATACTAAGAACTGCAGTACCATACCCCCTTAAAATACAAATGTACATGCTGTATGAATAGAACCTACAGCCCTTTGCATAAAGACGCAAGTATGCTACCTGCTGTGCTAACACTGCTTTAAAATTCTATACCACAATAATGATACCATTTGCTAAACAAAACAGTTGCACCTAAATTCCACCTGTTAGACAGTTGCATCTAAATTCCACCTGTTAGAGCTAACTAGAGAATTTCTCTCTGACTCTGTCTCTCTCTCTCTCTCACACACACACACACACACACACACACACACACACACACACACACACACACACACACACACACCTCAACTTTAGTGCAAGAAATACATAGATTTTTTCAAAGTTACAAATGTAAACTCTGTGTGACCATGGTGTGTGTGTTTTTGACAGAAAGGGCTACGTATATAGTTGAATCTCTCTGTACTGAAGTACTCCCTACCATGATGCTGCTTAAATAGTGTTTGCATTCAGAAACTTTTACAGTTTTTATACTGAATTTTATAGCTACATGAATTAGAAAATAACCAATTTCCTTTTTAGAGCCTAAGCTAAAAAGTCCACTCCTTACAAGCACTGCTTCCCCTGGAAAACATCTATATATGCATCATCACAGAGACCTAGTTCAAGACCGATGACAGCACTCCTTTAATGCAGGATTTCAATACCTGCCACAAGTTCAGGCCTATCACCCGAGATGAAAAGGTGATGGTGTCTACATATTCTTAAAGAACATTTCATCTCCAGACTTGCTAGGTGAGATAATGACGTGGAATTCCTCTGCATCCAACTTACCATTAACAAAACTCCTTACTGTGTCATACCTAACTATAGGTCCCCTCTATGTACCCCATCAGTCCATATCTCCTACCTAACTAATATGGTGTCCCTATGCATTAAGCCAACGCCATTATTCTAGGAGACTTCAATCACATTTTCTTCCAAAATTGCCATTTTGAGGAAGGATTATTAGGGCAGAGCAACATTTTGAGCCAAAATTGGGGACAATGGAGAGGTCTGGATATTCCTAATTCTACAAAGCGATTTGCACATACCTCTCAACCTCTTAATGCAGGAAATCTGGACAAGGCTAAATATATTGGGGGAACATACAAACACTACTAAAAATTGCTCTTGTGTAAACTTAAGAGTTGATAGAATAACAGGTCTTGCATTAGCATGCATTTTTCTGAAGGTTATGACGTCTGAAACTCAAATGTCTGTCATTTAGTGACTTCATTGTATGAGGAACAAACCAAAAATAAGAAGCAAATATCTATTCATTCTGCAAAGATATGGACAACTGAGAGGTATAGTTCAACCGGGGCTGTCTGAGTTTGCTACCCCCCTCACAAAATCATGGTCGAATGGAGCCTCCCCCCTGCAGCCATTCCAATGTCCCATTCCTTGGTTATTTTGCCCCATTTACCATAAACACTGTAATGAGCATACTGCTTTACTTTTGCGATGATTTAGATTTCATTTGAAAGTTTTATTTTACAGCACAAACTCTAATACATATCTGTTAAACAAAGCAATGCAGTCTCACAATGAAAATAGACTTAACATTAAAACTTATCTGCCCTTGAAACTCACATGCATTGAAACAGCATTGAAACCCACATTCAAAGAAAATACATTTTGCCAGTGGCAGATAAATATTAACTCTGGGCTGTCTTCAAAATCATAGGCCCCTTGAACATAACATACACATGCTCTTTGATACACCTTCCTGACTGTATTACATTATATTCCTTGTACAATACAGTACAGTTGTTAGCGGGCATTTTAAATTTATTGTTTTGAACATTTTTCCAGTAAACAATGAAACAAAATGCATACACCAATGACAAAACTGCCCAATTCAGAACATTTCCATCATAAAAAGTCTACTCAACCTTCTATAGTCCACCAGTGTCAGTAAAAAATATGCACAATCTCTGAAGTAGTAAAATCCACATTAAAGAAATTTGTAACTAATAAAGAGGTTGCTGCTAGCAAACAACTTTATATGTCATTGTTTCATCTACAAATAAAGTGCCTGTTGCCCTTGAAGAATAAATTGCCTTTGTTGCATGCAACAAAAAAATGATAAGCTAGTAATACCGCAATAGGGAATGGATAGCAAACTGATAACAGGTTCATAGTTACTAGGTATCTTTGCCAAAAAGGACTGCAGCATCCACCCCCTTTACAACACAGTACAGTATCAGCAATGCATCTACCTACTGTGGGAGTAGAACCCACAGCTTTTAGCATCAAAAGCAAGTACACTATCTGTTGTGCTTTTAACAATGCAAGCAGACTAAACATAAGCAGCACTAAACGTTTGCTCCCCTGTAGCTCTCAGGTCCTTATAAAATCTACTCGACACTCAGCTGTATCTCTGAACTTTGCAGCACAAGAAATCTGGAAAAAGCCAAAATTTATTGGGGGGGGGACAAAAGGCCAAAAACCAGGGACACATTTTAAACATTGCTTGTATAATGTTGGAAAGTTGCTAGAATAAAATGCTGCATTACCACCATACATTTCACTGCCACGTCTTGAACCCAGGGGACCCTGTGCAAAACAGTCAGAGCAACATACCACTACGCCAAATCAGCTGTTTTGTGAAAGAGAACGATTGAAACTTAAATGGCTACCATTTAGTGAATTCAGTTCTCACCATAGCACAGCTGTCAACCTCTTAACACAAAATACCTGAACAAAGCCAATACTGGGTGAATACAGCCCACAAACATTCAGTGAATTCAGTTCTTACCATAGCTCTCAACCTTAGCACAAAACCTGGATGAGCCAATAATGGGGGGGGGGATACAGTCCCAAAGACAGGGATACATTTCAAATATCCATCTTGTACACTTAGAAAATTGCTAGAATAAAAGCTTTTGTTACCATGCACTTTCTGAAGAATATGAAGTCTGATGATATTCAAATGTGTCATTTTTTTAACATTTGTTAACCAGGAAATTCTGACTTGGGAAAAGTATTATTTTTAGCCAGGGATTCTAATACTTGTTTGTTACAAGGTGATTTTAGGGGAAATTACATTTTAGGGATAATGGAAGCTACAACGTGGGTAAAATTAGCACCAAATTGGTCAGATTACACACACACACACACACACACACACACTATATCCTTGGGATCAGAATATGTGAATATTGTGGATGGATTCAGTGCATTGTTGGACAGCATTCTTTCATTTTTCTTGGTATTTTTTGAGACCCTTAAGTTTGTCCACTGCTGCCGTTTTTTGTAATAGTGCTCTTAAGTTCCTCACTGGCATTAATTTCCTTCTTTCATTATACAGTTTAACGTGAGAGTTCCATCAGAAAGGTTTAGTCCTGAATTCATCCCTAGACTTAGGGCAGACTGGTACAGACTTTTCTATGCAGCTTTTCAGGGGGTACTAAAAACTGGAAGTGAATGCAGTAGTTCTCTCAGTTGGGTTAACTTGCAGAGGATTGTTGGGAAATTTTCCAAGATCTTTTCCAGGTCAAACCTAGTTCAGCTTGCAGAAGTCCCTAAAAGAATGGTCTCATTTGGTGGCAGGGTACTACCACTATGCCAGAAAGAGATGACAGATTTGTGGTTTCAACTATGGATGAGGAAATATGGGAGAAGACAGTTGGATACAGTGTTGAATACATATTCTGTAACCATATCCCCCCCACACACACACACACACACACACTACTCACTCTGAAAGTGTGTCCCATCTTCCACTCGTTTCCTCCCGCTGCGAACCCGTCCCATCTTCCGTCCGTTTCAGTTTCAGTTCCCGCTCGTTTCCTCCCGCTTGCAAACCCGAAACCGTCCGTCCGAGTTCCCGCTCGCAAACTTGAAAATATGCGCGCGATGATGTCAGCACGCCCGCGACCGGACTTCTTAAAGAAGAACGCATGATGTCAGCACGGACTTCTTTCTTCTTAAAGAAGAACGTCCTAAAAAAAAAAACAAAAAAACTTTTTTTTAAATTATAACATTAGTCAGCCGATTCCAGGGGGGTGCAAGTGCACCCCCTTGCACCTGCCTGCGGGCGCCCTTGCACTCAAATTAGCCAGTAATGAGGTATTTCTTCATTGCAGATAAGGTGTCTGAATTGGAGACCTCTGCATTGTATATACAGGGCTTTTTTACCACAAACTTAACATGAACAGTGAGGTTCTTTATGAATCCCAGAGATTATTTGTTGATTCCACAGTTTCCTATCTGTAGGAATCTCAGCACTGTAAATCTTCCATTCTGCAATGTTTTACAATAAGCTTGAATATATTCATCACATACAGTTTTCTTTTTTTACCTCTGCAAAAAAATGCTTCTCTATATCTTAAGCAGGAGTATTTCTGCAATATTACTTTAAAACAATTCCAGAATGTTGCCACACATATTAATACCAGATGTTGATATTAAATGTACTATACTATACTATGCATATGCATCACACCTAAAAATATTGGATCAAGGAGACTGAAATTGCCATCACCGACAGAACTAGCCACCTGGTGGTGTAAATCTTGGCTCTATATGATTGTCAGTGTTGAAGTGACACCCCGACACCATGTGCAAAAATGGGAAAAAGGGGTTGTGGATGGATGGAAGACTGAAACCGCAAACCCAAACTGCATTACATAACGTCCTCAGTTAATAGAATAGAAAATTCCCAGAGTAATGGAATATAGCCTCCTATCCCATATTTGAAAAACAAAAATACTTCCATTTTTTTTTTCAAAAAAAGGAGGCTATCAATATATATTTACAGTTTCTAAGTAATTCAACTTCACCAATAAACAGAAGGGATAAGATACACCTTTTTCCATATGACAAAGCATAAATTTCCCATACCCTGACAACTGTCCATGATTGCTACAGGAAGGACTTCTATCACAAGCTAACAAAAGAAGTGTCCCAAAAGGTATACCCAAGACTTTGAAATACACCCAAAGCCCTGACGTAGGTACACATCTTTCCTTTTGACAAACATGTTTTAGCAGTTCAGCTAACCTATCCATCACACTATTATCCAGAAACCTTTCTTAACCAGGGCTGTTAAATCATTCATACAAGTAAATAACAACAGTATCCTAAAACTGTTTATATATGACAAGAGTCTGAGCCATTTTTATTTCTAAGGTTTGTGTAACAGAATTAATAACTAATCTACCCTTACTAATCAGAATTACCCACGAAAAGTCATAAATGTTATTAAAAAAAAAAAAATCCATGTCTTTAAAAGCTCATACAGCACTAAATTATATCACATCTCATTGTGAGAAATGTTATTAAATGCTTTTCGGACATCACAAGCAAACAGTTTACTTTCTATTGCACCAATACAAATTCTGCTTACAATCTCCTTAACACACAATGACTTTTCTTTGCTATCTCTGCCCTTGATACTGTAGACGCCATCACCTACAACGTCCTGAATTACTTTTACAAATTGCTTTTGTAGTATGGCCATAATAATTCTACAATCAATATTAATAAGGGTCCAGGGAAGTAAATAGTGTGGGAAGAAATAGCCAGGGAATTGTTATGGCTAGGCTTGTATAGGCCCTAGGGCCAATAGCCTAGTACCAACTATCAATCAAGTCCTTAAAGTTTTTTTAGTTTTTTTTCCTTATCCATTTCAATAATCCTGCACAAACATCTTTACAATACAACCCTCATGAAAATCTTCATTGAGACTTGTAACATTCCCCTATCACCCATACTCATCTGTTTATAAAAGTCATAGACAATCCCATTAATCCTGGAAACAGTGTCCAGGTGCTTGTGTTGAAAGACAGCATTTAACTCATCTAAAGTAAACCTTTACTGGATACTATTTTAGTCTCATCTGAAATCCCAATAATCTTCCACTGTATATGTCAAAGGCTAGCGTGACTACAAAACACTTTCCTCAGATAAGCCACTACTGTGTCCATGATTGTCCAAAGCCTGGTCCTCATCCTCAGTACTGCTAATGAAAGAGTACCGGAGAGCACCCTAAAGAGCACTTAACCTTAAGCCGCTGGGTGGTGGACAAAGTCGCAACACTATGCCCAGAACAACTGAAAGTCTGAGGAGAAATAGTATCAGTACTGACACTATTTAGGCTAGGCTGCACAACAAGAGAAAAAAAAAAAAGAAAAGGGATTGATTTAAGATGCATCTCGATAATAATCCTTCTTTAATAAAATAACTTCACAAAGTTTTGTGTTGACAGAAATGCTTTATTCACACAAAGGCAGATGAGCATTGTGTTTTGATACACAATAAGAAGTATGCTATTTATATATACATATATATATATATATATATATATATATATATATATATATATATATACACACACACACACACACACACATATATATATATATATATATATATATATATATATATACATATATATACACACACACACACACACACACACACACATATATATATATATATATATATATATATATATATATATATATATATAAAAACATCCTTAGACATAAAATACAATACAATACAATAACCAAGAAACTTTTTATTAACATGATTGGCTTTAATTCTCAATGACTAACCCTGATTGGCTTGACTTACTATTACTCTTGTTGGTACAATAACTCAATAATTCAGAGTGATAGATGGAAGTCCCATTCTGCTGTGAGCCAATGATTGCCTCGAACCTGGAGATTTTTGCGATTGGTCATAAGGTATACTGGTGGGAAATGGTGTAGCGTGTAAACCACCAATGAACCTGAGTTGCAGTGTGTGTCCACATTGTCCAATCAATTGACCTTCTTGGGCTTGTTAGCCTATAGGAAATCCAATATTGGGATCTATGGGCATCCTGAGTGTATCCAGTATTGTATACCTGAAAACGTCTTAATGAAATTCCAATAAGATTCAGATAAAAATAAATAAATAAATAAAATTAAAGTAAAGTACATGTAAAATTTAAAAATTAAGGAAGATCATTGGGGGAAGTAACCTGCCCATTACAATTGCCTAGTGCGTGTTAGCAATGATTTTGCTCCTGCTTCACCAGATCAGCCAGTCAGTCAAATAAAATTAAAGGGTTATGGAAAAGGCTCAGCATATTGGTCAACATTTCATACTGCAGTGAAAATATAAAACATAAAATATAAAACTAAAAATAAGAATCATTTAACTACAGACAACTTTCTTCTTCTTCTTAACATCAAATATACTGCAGCTGAAATCCCCTAGGACATCTAACCCTATGTTAATTCCAAAGTACTTAAGAAGCTGTTTAAACCTCTCTAGTGCTATACTTCTAATTTATGCTTGCACAGATATAGATTAATTGCACACCTTTTTCTTTCATATAACAGTCCGGGACAGAAAGTCTACCATAAATCTCTTTATATACAATTAATGCCTACATTGAAGATATCCATAACAACATGTCTATAAGGGAACATTTGCATTCTTTCAGAGTTCATATAACCTGTCTAACCGAATGATGTTCAAGTTGCAAAGTTATAAAGAAGTTATGTACTCACCATAACGTTCCATGTGAGTTGTTCCATCTCGCCTTCATTCATCACTGATAGTTTGGAGCCAATCCTCGGCTCCGACATGGCCGTTTAGCAAAGCTCAAACATTACCAGTAGCTCGAGATCAAGCCCCTTATCCCAAGATGCACTGCTGGAATTACCTCAGATCTTGTTTGCTGCGAGTACCATACCCCTAGAAAGAGGACTGATCTCCCCAGACAGGAAAAACATTTAACAACCAGGATGAATTCAGCTTCCAGGTCAACTGTCAGCCAGGTGGGGGAAGGAGGGAGGGACGTGAGAATGAAGGCGAGATGGAACAACTCACATGGAACATTATGGTAAGTACATAACTTCTTTAAGAAAAGTTGTTCAATCACGCCATTCATTCATCACTGATGGGTAGCGCCCCTAGCACCCTAAAGCCTGGGTGGCTCACGGGAGTACATTTTTCAGGACCATAGAAAGTACAGTTGTGTACACTTACCATAAATGTAGATGTTCGAGTGTATTCACTATTGCGGTCATTACATTTGAGTGATCTCCCTGCAGGTAGCCCTCAGTCAGCCTGATTAACAAAGTCTTGGGTCCTGCATCAGTTGCTGTCCCTTTTTCCATGACGTCAGGTCGTCAGGGGTATAAAACATGCAGCCGATGCCATTACATCAGTTTTTCTTGCCCTAGATGTTAGGTGCCCCCCAATGAGAAGCAATTAAATATAAAAGTACAAAGATATACCTCCAACAAAAAAGCAAATACACCAAAAAGGCTTTTAAGCATAGTAAAGGAAAGTAGGGGTATAGTTAAAGAAGTTAGGTGGCTGGAGGGAGGGTAACCAGAACTGCAACAGTGAATACACTCAAACATCTACATTTATGGTAAGTTTACACAACTGTACTATGTTCTTCGTGTTTCACTGTTGCAGTCATTACATTTGGGTAGATTCCCAAAGCTATGGTTGGGAGGAGGAATTTAGTAAGCATTAGTGCCAGCTATAAGGCCTTGCAAGACTGCAGTGGCAAAGCCAGCTCTGGATTTAGAGAAAATTGGCAAATTATAATGCTTGGTGAAAGTATGTACAGAACTCCAGGTAGCAGCTTCTAGGATGTCCCTGGTAGGGACGCCTCTGAGAAAGGCTGTAGATGTAGATGCAGCCCTGGTGGAGTGAGGTCTGATCCCCTGGGGGATAGGTTTTCCATGGTGCTTATAGCAGAAATGAATGCAATGGCTTATCCATTTAGAAATGGTTTGCTTTGAAATAGCCTTCCCCTCTGCCCCTGCAGCAAATTCCACCAGCAGTTGTTCAGATTTCTTTTGAGGTTTAGTCCTGTCCAAGTAGAAACTAAGTTGTCTGTGCACATCTAAGGAATGCAGTATCCATTCCCCTTTATTCTGTGGATTGGGAAAGAAGGTTGGCAAATGAATGGACTGATTAAGAGCCACACTGGATACCACCTTGGGCATGAAGGATGGACTGGTTCTGAGGGACACCCTGTCGCATGAAAGATGATGAAATGCTGCACTGCCATAAGGGACTGTAATTCAGATACCCTTCTAGCTGAAGTGATTGCTAAAAGAAAAGCTGTTTTCCAAGAAAGAAATTTTAAGTCTGCAGTAGCAGCTGGCTCGAAAGGAGGTAGAGTGAGTTTCTCCAAGACAAAGTTAAGGTCCCAGGCTGGGGTTAGAGCTCTCCTGGGTGGTCCCAAATTTTTGGCCCCTCTGAGGAATTGCTTGAGCAGTGGATGAGAGAAGAGGGGTGGTTCTGTGCTACAATCAGTTGAAATGGCTGAGGCGTGGATTTTAATGGGGGAAAAAGACAGGGACTTGTGAAGCATCTCAGTTAAGTATTGTAAAATCTGAGGTAAATTGTGTGCTGCTGTGCTCATCCCTTGAGATTGGTTCCAGGCACAAAATCTTTTCCATTTCTCAGCATAGGATTTTCTAGTACTAGGCCTACTTGCCTCTAAAATGATATCCATCACGGGTTTGCTGAGGGATGGCAAAGGATAGATTAAGTAATTAGCCAGGCTGCAAGGTTCAGTGTTAGAAGCTGAGGGTGCAGAATCTGGTTCTGCTGAGACAGCAGGGAAGAAGTCTGAGGCAGGTGCCATGGAGATAACCATGACAGTGCACAGGAGGGGGTACCAGTATTGGCACGGCAAGTCTGAAGCAATCAAAATCATCTTTGGTTTGTCCTGTTTGATTTTTAGTAGTACTTTGGAGAGCAAAGGCAGAGGTGGGAAGGCATAGACTGACAGGTTTTTCCAGCTGAAGGACAGAGCATCCACTTTCCAGGCTTTTTTTGTGGGGAGTCTTTGTGCAAAATTTGTCCAATTGGTAGTTCTGGGGAGAGGCAAACAGGTCTATATGTGGGCTCCCCCATTTGTTTGTCAACATGTTGAAAATCCTTGGTTCCGGTTTCCACTCATGTGGGTCCATGAGGTTTCTGCTTAATCCGTCTGCCAGTGTATTTAATTTTCCTGGCAGGAATTGAGCTTGTAGCTGCACTTGCTAGCTTAAAGCTGTGTTCCACAATGCCATGGCTAGTCTGCAGAGGGGGTAAGAATGTGTACCCCCTCTGCTTGTTTATGTACCACATAACAGTGGTGTTGTCCATTTTTACCATTACTTGTCCTGAAAGAATGTGGTCCTTGAAGGCTGTCAGAGCATTCTGTACAGCTAACATTTCTTTTTGATTGATATACAGGTGTATTTGACTTAGGTTCCATTTGCCCTGAATGCACTTCCCTGCCAGGTGAGCCCCCCATGCATAGTCTGATGCGTCTTTTGTTAGGGTTTGGGTGGCAGGGGGTGGTGTGAAAGGTAGTCCCTTGTTTTGGTAGCAGGCCTCTGCCCACCAAAGGAACTCTAGGCAAGGTATGACAGGAATCATTGTTTCTAGGTCTTGAGAATGTTGACACCATAGGCTTTTTAGATACCACTGTAGTTTTCTCATATGCAGTCTTGTATATGGAATTAGAAGAATGCAAGAGGCCATGAACCCCAAGGTTTGCAGTATTTGTCTTGCAGATAGCAGGGTTTTTGTGGCCACTTGCTTAAGGTAGGTTGTCAAATGAATTTGTTTCTCTGGCGTGAGGTAAGCCATCTGGGAAGTTGTATTCAAGCTTGCTTCCAGGAATATAATTTGTTGACAGGGTACCAGGTATAATTTCTTTTCATTTATGATGTACCCCAGACAAGTTAGAACCCTTTTTACAAAGGCCAGATGATTCAAAAGTATGTCCTGGCTTTCTGCCTGAATTAGACAATTGTCCAGGTATGGGTATATTTGAATATTTAATAACCAAAAGTGATCACTAAAGCACAACGACACCAGTAAATGCAAGAAAATGCGATGTAAGGTGAAACAATGAAGCCACGGAGGGAGATTCAAACAAACAATCTTATTCTGCTATAACATTAACGTTGACACAATTCGTTGTCACAACACAATGAGGGACTTTCCACATTTTCTTAATGGAAGATTTGGCCACCTTCCACACACAAACTGGTATTGGACGCCCACATCTGACGAAGTAACTTTAAACGAAAACGTATTGTGACAACGAATTGTGTCAACGTTAATGTTATAGCAGAATAAACTTGTTGGTTTGAATCTCCCTCTGTGGCTTCATTGTTTCACCTTACATTGCATTTTCTTATATTTGAATATTTCTTTGCCTGCAAAATGCAATAACTGGAGCTAGGCACTTTGTGAATACCCCGAGCACAGTAGATATGCCAAAGGGCAGTGCAGAGAACTACTAGTGCATGTAGCCTGCTTTGAAGCGTAGATACCTTCTGCAAGATTCCCTGATTGGGATGTGCAGGTATGCTTCTTTTAAATCTAGTGTTGCCAACTAGGCATCTTTGCCTACCATAGGAAGTAACTGGTGAAGAGTCAGCATCTTGAATTTTGGAATCTCCAAAAAGGTGTTTAGAGTAGACAGGTCCAGGATAGGATGCCATGAATTGTCTTTTCTGGGTACCAGGAAAAGTCTCGAGTAGAAACCTTGTCCCTTTTCCTCTTCTGGTACCAGATGAATAGCCCCCATGCTTAAGAGAGAAAGTACTTGTTTTTGGGCCTCTGTCCACTGATTTGGGGGGGTAGGTCTGGCCACCCACTTGGTGTTGGCAACGTGTGAAAGTGAAATCTGTATCCCTGGGACACTATATTTAAAACCCATTTGCCCTGGGTAATGAGTTCCCAATTCTTTGCATGAAGAGCAATCTTTCTCCCCAAAGGGGCAGTCAGTTGATTAGTGCTTGGAAATTTTAAAAGGAAGTCATTGAGACGGTTTACCATAGGGGGAGTCTTATTATTCCCAGATTTGGAAGTGGGGGCCTCCCACTGATTAGTTCGGTGTGTCCCCTGGGACTGAAACCTGGGGTTTTTGCTGTGTCTGGGTTTGGCTTGAGAAGACCTGGAAGGGGCTGGAAAGGACCAATTCTTAGAGGGCCAATGCCTACTAAATCTAGGAGGCTGAACTTGTAAAACAATATTTAACAGTTTGCATAGATTTAGCTTTATCTTCCATCTTTTTAAGAACTTCCTCAGCCTTGTTGCCAAACAGGCAGTCGTGATTTAAAGGAGCATCCAACAATTTAGCTTTAATATGATCAGGTAAAGATTGCTCCTTAAGCCAAGCATGCCTTCTGAGCATAGACTCAGTAACAGCAGCCCTGCAAGAGGCCTCTAATGAATCAAAACCACATTGCAAAGTATGTTTTCCAACTTGTTCAGCAGAATGCATTAAAACCTCTAATTCTTTATTGTCCACAGTCAGGAATCATCATAATTTTCTGTTTAAGCAGTCCAATAACATGTTGCTGATACTTTAACATATGGAACTGGCAGTTTAAACCCTAATGGCCAAGGTTGCAGAATTGTAAACCTTCTTACCCCATCTATCCAGTGCCCTGGAGTCTCTATAAGAAGGGGTAGGATTTTTAGCAGTAGAAGCCTTAATGCCCTTGGGCCCCTGTGAAATAGTCTCTGGATCTGCAATATAATTTTTGAAAAGGAACTTGTGAGACTCAGGGACCCTGTAATACCTGTCAGGTTTTCTGGGAGTAGGAGGCAGGGAATCAGGGGCAAAACTAGATTCCGAAAAGCATCATCAACAATGTCTAGTACAGGAGGAATAGCTAAAGGCTATGCTGAGGTAGGAGAAGGAAATCCCTAAGCCTCTTTTGTGAATCAGAAAAATCCTGGCTTTCCCAGTGGAAATGCTCCCTTAGAGTATGTAAGGCTTCCCCAAAAGAAAAATCCTTAGGAGGGGAAGCAGAGGGAATGGAGTCCTCTGCATCAGAATCTTCATAAGTAGATAAGGGCAAATCCAAATCATCAAAATAATCAGAAAAAACAGAATCCTGATCAGAAGATTCATAATCAACTTCAGTCCTAGGCCTCTTAGAAGGGGGGGGGGGGGTTGGCTACCCCTGATTAGAGTTATTAGATCTTCGGCCATTTTAATCACTTGTTTTTTAGGCATAGAGGCATGAGCATGTGGCCTGGGCGTTGGTTTTTTTAGGCATGGATCGAGATTTAGGCCTAAGTAAAGAAAGAGGCATCAGTTTAATATGCAAGTCCATAGGCCTGAGTACACCCTCAGAAGCTGGTGCCTGCACAGTGGCTCCAGACCCATCCAAGGTAGAGACATCCACGGGTTCCATAGTTGAAGCAACTCGTGGCATACCGGACTCTGAATGGGTCTCAGTAGAGGCCTGCAAATCAGAAGTAGCGGGCATAAGGGGCTGCGAAAGTGCCTCACTGAGTACTGGCGACTGGCTTAGGAGAAGTGTCGTCAGCAGTTTTGGACCTCGGCGGCCTGTCTCTGTCTTTACCTTTGCGTTTTTTCGGAATCCCGGTAGTTGGATGGCTAACCGACGACATTTCTTGATAATTAAACCGAGAACCGAAATATTTAGAGGTGAAAATATACTGACGACGGATAGTGCACTGATTAAATAAAGTACAAAACCGACAGCAAGGTACGTTGTGGTCGGGGCCTAGGCAAGGAATACAGTACGAATGAAAATCTTTATGAGGTATTTGCGTTCCATAAGTAATGCAATTATTTACTTTTACTGACATCGGTAAGGAGCAAGAAAAAGTTTCCCCAACAGGGTATTTAGCTTTAGTTGAAGGCTTCGGTTCTGAAACTCAAAAACGAAAATTTCAGGAGTCGGCCGACTGGCACTTGCGAACTGCTTCTGATTCGGGCACCGCACAGCAAGAAAGACTGATGTAATGGCATCAGCTGCACGTTTTATACCGCTGACGACCTGACGTCATGGAAGAAGGGACAGCAACCGACGCAGGACCTAAGACTTTGCTAATCAGGCTGACTGAGGGCTACCTGCAAGCAGATAACCCAAATGTAATGACTGCAACAGTGAAACACGAAGAACATCCAAAAGAAGCCCTGTCCCTGGAGGCCTGTTCCACTTTGTAATGAGTGATAAAAGTGTGAAGTTTAGACCAAGTGGCTGCAGCACAAATATTATCAAGGGGTAACTTGGCTTGAAAGGCCAAAGAAGTAGAGACTGCTCTGGTTGAGTGCGCCTTCACTTTATGCAACAAAGACCTATTAGCAGATGAGTACGTGTAGGTGATACAATCCGAAAGCCACTTAGAAAGGGTTGTTTTAACCACTGGTCTGCCTTTTCTGGCTTCAGAGAATGAAACAAACAGCTGGTCTGACTTTCTGAAGTCTTTTTTTTCGGTCCAGATAATATCTAAGCTGTCTGTGAACATCAAGTTTGTGCAGCATGTATTCTAATTTGTTGGTATGGTTGGGTTTATGGGCAACTCAATAACCTGGTTGATGTTTGTCTCAGAACATACTTTAGGCAAAAAGGAAGGATTAGTTCTAAGGCATACTCTGTCAGGATGAAAAATCATATAGGGGGGCTTGATAGATAATGCCTGAAGCTCTTGACACTCTGCAGGCAGAAGTAATGGCCACTAGAAAAATAGTTTTCCAAGACAGAAAAGTACAGTTGTGTACCTACCATAAATGTAGATGTTTGAGTGTATTCACTGTTGCAATCATTACACTTGGGTTATCCTGCTGGCAGGCTAACCGCATTCAGCCTGAATTCCAAAGTCCTGGTCCGGCATCGGTTGCTGTCGCCTCTTCCCTGACGTCAGTGCACCAGAGGTATAAAAGATGCAGCCGACGCCATTTTCTTCAGTTTGTCTTGCCCCAGATGTCAGGTGCCCCCAAAAAGGTAGGCTAAAAATATTATGATCATAAAAAGCATGCACATAACCTTCGTCTACAAGCAAATACACCACATAGGCTGTATAGAACAGAGAGGTACAGATAAGCCCCAGCAATGAAAAAAGGGGGATGGAGGGAGGGTAACCTGGACTGCAACAGTGAATACACTCGAACATCTACATTTATGGTAGGTACACTAGTGTACTATGTTCATCGTGTTTCACTGTTGCAGTCATTACACTTGGGTTGAATCCCAAAGCTGAGGTTGGGTAGCTGGGCCTAAATAGAATTAGGAGAGGCTATGAGGTCCTGCAGAACTGCAGTGGCAAAGCCTGCTCTGGATTTAGAGTAAAGAGGTAAATGGTAGTGCTTTGTAAAAGTGAGCACTGAAGTCCAGGTTGCAGCCTCCAAAATGTCCTTGGTTGGTACTCCTCTGAGGAAGGCTGCTGATCCGGCTGCTGCTCTGGTAGAATGTGGCCTTATGCCCTTGGGCACTGATTTGCCATGTTGTGAATAGCAGAAACGAATGCAGTGGCCTATCCATTTTGAAACAGTCTGCTTAGAGATAGCTTTTCCTTGTGAACCTGCAGCATATATGCCACTAAGAGTTGCTCAGTTTTTCTGAAACCTTTAGTTTTGTCCAAGTAAAAGTGTAGCTGTCTGTGTATGTCCAAAGAATGCAGAAGTCTCTCTCCCTTATTCTGTGGGTTTGGATAAAAGGTAGGCAAATGTATGGTTTGGTTAAGAGCCACACTGGACAGTACCTTTGGCATAAATGTTGGGTTTGTCCTTAGAGAAACCCTGTCCGGATGGAAAATAATAAAAGGTTCCACAGCCATTAGTGCCTGTAACTCTGAGACTCTTCTTGCTGAAGTTATGGTCAGGAGAAGAGCTGTTTTCCATGATAAGTATTTTATCTCCGCTGTATTGGCTGGCTCAAAAGGAAGCAGTGTGAGTTTTTCCAAGACAAAATTGAGGTCCCATGCAGGTATTGGAGCTCTCCTTGGGGGTCTTATGTCTTTGGCCCCTCTTGGATACTGTCTTAGCAGTGGATGAGAAAAGATAGGTGGGTCCATATTGTAATGAGCTGAAATGGCAGAGGCATGGATCTTAATTGATGAGAAGGATAGGCCTTTGTCCAGCATCTCAGTTAGGTATTGCAAAATCTGAGGAATATTTGGTACAAGCATGTCAATTCCCTGCGCCTAGTTCCAAGCGCAGAATCTCTTCCATTTTTCTGCATAAGATTTTCTGGTGCTGGGCCTCCTGGCCTCCAAAATAACATCCATAACTGCTTTAGAGAGAGATGTGTTCTGAATGGTTACATTATCCACCATGCAGCCAGGTTTAGGGTTCTGAGTTGGCTGTGTAGGATCTGATTGTTCTGTTGGGTCAGCAAATGAGGAATTAGAGGTAATGTCCAGGCTGGGCCTTGAGACAAGCTCTTTAGGATTGTGTACCAGTGCTGGCGTGGCCAGTCTGGGGCAATCAATATCATTTTTGGCTTCTCTTGTCTGACCTTTAGGAGTACCTTGGGAAGGAGAGGCAGAGGAGGGAAGGCATATACTGCAAGGGCTTTCCAGCTGAATGAAAGGGCGTCCACTTTCCATGCTTGTTTGTGATAAGTCAGAGTGCAGAATCTCTGTAGCTGGCAGTTGTGAGGGGAGGTGAATAGATCTATGTCTGGGCATCCCCATCTCCCTGTTATCATGCTGAAGATTTGTGGATCTAGTTTCCACTCGTGAGGATCCATGAGGTTTCTGCTTACGTTTGTCTGCTAAAGTATTTGTCTTTCCTGGCAGGAATTGTGCTTGCAGGTGTACGTAAGTCAATTCTGTGTTCCACAAAGTCATGGCTTGTCTGCAGAGGGGTAGGAATGTGTGCCCCCTTGCTTGTTTATGTATCATATGACTGTAGTGTTGTCCATCTTTACCAGCAGTTGTCCTGGATGAAGTAGGTCCTTGAAGGCTGTCAGGGCATTTTGTACAGCTAGCATCTCTTTTTGATTGATATGAAGATGCATTTGGCTTGCGGGCCATGTGCCCTGAATACATTTTCCTGACATGTGCGCCCCCCAAGCATAATCTGATGCATCTGTTGTTAGTGTCTGCCTGGCAGTTAGTAAAGTGAATGGCTGTCCCTTGTTGTGGTGATAGGCCTGTGCCCACCATCGAAACTCCTGTTGCAGGCAGGGAATGAGAGTAATTACTGTTTCTAGGCTGTGGCAATGTTGAGTCCAAACACTTTTTAGATACCATTGCAGTTTCCTCATATGCAGTCTTGCATATGGAATTAGTAGAATGCAGGATGCCATGTAGCCCAGAGCCTGCAGAATTTTTCTTGCAGATAACTGGGTCATTGTTGCCATGTTTTTGAAGTAAGAAGTCAGTTGCTTTTGTTTGTCTGGCGTGAGATAAGCCATCTGGGCAGTTGTATTTAAGCTTGCGCCCAGGAATATTATCTCTTGAGAGGGTACTAGTTTTGATTTCTTTTCGTTTACTGTGTACCCTAGGCAAATTAGTAGTCTTTTTACAAACGCCAGATGCTGTAGTAGAATATCCTTGGTCTCTGTTTGAATAAGGCAGTCGTCCAAGTAGGGATATATTTGAATTCCTCTTTGTCTGCAAAATGCAGTTACTGGTGGCAGGCATTTTGCGAAGACCCTGGGCGCAGTAGATAAGCCAAAGGGCAGTGCAGAGAATTGGTAGTGCATTGAGCCAGCTATGAATCTGAGGTATCGTCTGCAAGATTGTCTGATTGGGACATGCAGGTATGCCTCTTTGAGGTCCAAAGTTACAAGCTAAGCCTTCTTGTCCAGCATGAGTAGAAGCTGCTGTAGAGTCAACATTTTGAATTTTGGGACGTCCAGAAAAGTGTTTAAATTAGACAGTTCCAGAACTGGTCTCCAGGCTTTGTCCTTTCTTGGTACTAAGAAAAGTCTTGAGTAAAATCCTTGTCCCTGCTCTTGTTGTGGTACTAGCTGAATAGCCCCCATGTCCATGAGAGATGAAACTTGTTTTTGTGCCTCTGCCCATTGATTGAGTGGCAGGTCTGGCATACCTTTTGCCTTTGGAAGGGTGTGAAAATGGAACCTGTAGCCCTGAGAGACTATATTTAAGACCCATTTGTCCTGGGTGATCTTGTGCCAGTTTTGTGAAAAAAGTGCTAGCTTTCCCCCTAAGGGTGCTGCCAAAAAAAAGTGCTTGGCATTGGCAGAGAGAAGTCATTGGGACTGTTTTTTATACGGCTGTGATTTGTCTTCTCCGCTTTTGGAGGTAGAAGCACCCCATTGTTTGGGCCTGTATGAGCTCTGGGGCTGTTGCCTGCCACTAGGGCATCTGAATCTGCCTCTTTGTGGTCTGTCTGACACTGGAAAGGACCAGTTCTTAGAGGGCCAGTTCCTGTGGCTATACCTGTAAGAAATCCTTTACTGTCTGCACAGATTTAGCTTTATCCTCCATTTTCTTCAACACCTCTTCTGCCTTAACACCAAACAAAGTATCATGCTGTAAAGGAGCATCCAATAATTTTGCTTTAACATGATCAGGCAGATTCTGTTCTTTTAATAAAGCATGCCTTCTAATAACAGAACCTGTGACAGCGGCCCTGCACGAGGCCTCCAGTGAATCATAGCCACATTGCAAAGTATGTTTTCCCACTTGTTCAGCTGCATGCAATAAGTCCTGCAAATCTTTGTTCTCAGAACATTCAGAATTTGTCAACATTTTTTGTTTTAACAAAGACATTAAGTATTGCTGATATTTAAGCATATGAAATTGACAATGTATAGCCCTTACAGCCAAGGTAGCAGAAGTGTAAACTTTTTTCCCCCCATCTGTCCAGAGCCCTAGAATCTCTAAACGGGGAGACAGGGTTTTTAGCAGTAGCAGCCTTGACCCCCTTGGGACCCTGTGAAATAGTTTCTGGGTCAGCAGCAGGGTTTTTATAAAGACATTTATGGGAGTCTGGGACCCTGTAGTATCTGTCCGGCTTAACAGGAGCAGGAGGTAAAGAGTCTGGAGACAGGCCGGACTCTGAAAATACATCATCCACTATGTCTAGAACAGGGGGAATTGCAAGAGGTCTGTGCTGAGGAAGTAAAAGAAAGTCTCTAAGCCTTTTCTTAGAATCGGAATAATCTTTGTTCTCCCAGTGGAAATGCTCCCTCATGGTATGCAGGGTTTCCCCAAATGAGTAGTCCTCAGGAGGAGAAGCTGAAGGAATGGAATCTTCAGCATCAGAATCCTCAAAGGGAGGAATAGAACATCCCTGTTCTGAAGAGGAATCAGAGGAAATGGAAACCTGATCAGAGGAATCACATTCAGTGTCTTGCCTAGGCCTCTTATCAGGAGGGGGATGGGAACCCCTGATCAAAGTAATTAGGTCTTCGACCATTTTGAGCATCTGTTTCTTAGGCATAGAAGTCTGTCCTGGAGAGTGCTGTACTTGTTTCCTTGTCTTTAAAACTGTTTTAGACTTTGTCTTGGATGCTGAAGTAGGCTTTATATAAAGTTGTGTAGGTCTGAAGACACCCTCAGAAGCCGATGCCTGCTCAGCGACTCCGGACCCATCTGAGGGATTAATTTCCGAAGGGCCAATACCGTGAGTATCGGCCTAGCTGTCTCCATGTGGGAGTCGGCGGCGGCCCGTGGCTCTGAGATAGTGGGAGTCAGGGGTTGCGAAAGTGCCTCACTGAGCACCGGCGAACCAGCGACTGGCCTAGAAGTGGCTTCGCCGTCGGTTTTGGACCTCGGATACTTGTCCTTGTCTTTATCCTTGCGTTTTTTATGAATTCCGGTCATTGGTTGGTCCGACGGCATTATATAGTTAAACCTTCTGCCAAAATAATGAAAAACAAAATCATACCGATGCTTAATCATGTGTTGGTTAAATCTAGCACAAAACCGACAACTAGCAACGTCGTGGTCAGGGCCTAGGCAAGGAATACAGTAAAAATGAAAATCCTTATGAGGTATTTGCTTCCCACAAGAAATACAATTGTTAACTTTTTCTGACATCGGTCTGGAGCAAGAAAAAAGTTTCCCCAATGGGGTACTTAGCTTTATTGAAGACTTCAGATCTGAAATTCAATTTTGAAAATCTCAGGAGTCAGCCGACCGGCACTTGTGAACTGCTTTTGCTTCAGGCACCGCGCGGCAAGAAAGACGGGAGAAAATGGCATCGGCTGCATCTTTTATATCCCTGGCGCACTGACGTCAGGGAAGAGGTGACAGCAACTGACTCTGGACCAGGACTTTGGAATTCAGGCCAACTGCGGGTAGCCAGCCAGCAAGATAACCCAAGTGTAATGACTGCAACAGTGAAACACGATGAACATCTTGAGCTCACTAGATGATGCTGGTTCAAAGGGCGGAAGAACAATACGGGATAGCATGAAATTCAACCTCCAGGGAGAATAAGGAGTCTTCACTGGAGGCCTCATGTGAAAGGTACCTTTGAGGAAGGATAACTGGTGTTGCATAATATTTAGGCCATCAATACCTAGATGAAAATTAGATATGGCTGCTCACTGGACCCTAACGGTCACCGCTGCTGCTCCTTCATGAAAAACCTTAGTCAAGAATTCTAGTATGGATGACAATGGAGCTTTGTAAGGGTCAAGGTTCTTGTTAGAAGCCCAAATGAAAAATCTCTTCTACCTACTACGATACAATTTTCTGGTGGAAGATTTGTGGAAGGCCAACAAAATTTGACTTGTGCCATATGAAAGATTATGAAGCCTGGCTATACGGGGAACTGGAGTAGCCAAGCGGTTAGCTACAGTGACTGCAAGGAAGGATGGAGGTCCCCTGAAGGGTGAGTCAGAAGGTCTGGAACTGGGTCCAGGATCCATGGATCCTCCAAGAGATGATAGGAAATGGAAACCAAATCTGCTGAGGCCAATGAGGGGTTATAAGAATGACAGTCCAGCCCAGCGACATTGCTTTCTGTAAAAGTCTGGGTATCAGCAGAATTGGGGGAAATGCATAGAGGAGACCCGGGGGCCAATCGTGTATGAGTACATCCCTCGGGGGTTCTCCCGGAGGGGGTATCAAGGCAAAGTAGCTTCTGCATTTGGTGCTGATGTGACTGGCAAAAAGACTGTAGCAAGGCTGGCCCCATTTGTGGAAAATCCTGTCCACAATCTCTTGTTTGAGGGACCACTCGTGGGGCAACAAAATTGCCCTGCTCAACTTGTCCGCTATCACGTTGGATCTCCCCGGGATGTGCGTTGCTAACAGAAAGTGCTGGGATGACACAGCCCATTGCCATACTCTGAGGGCTTCTCAGCAATGGGGGTAAGATTTGGTCCCACCCTGTTTGTTCAAGTACCAGACTACTGACATGCTGTCTTTGTCTGTATTGCAATTGTCCCTAGAGGAAGAGAGTCCTGAAAGTAGTGCAACGCCAGAAGTACTGCTCTCATCTCCAGAACATTGATATGCAGATGTGACTCTTGATCCGTCCATGTGCCTTGGGCAGTCTTTTCTTGAAAATGCCCCCCCACCCTATCAGGGAAGCGTCCATGGTCACAGCAGCTACTGGAAGGGGGAGTACAAAGGGGCGTCCTATTGTGACATGTAGAGACGTCAACCACCACTGAAGATCCCTCTTGCAAGAGTTTGTAATCAGAATCATATGTTTCATTGACAATTCCTGGTAAGACCATTGCGTGAAAAGGAGCCAATGAAGAATCCGCAAATGCATTCTCACCAATGGAATGGCTAACATTGCTGCCGTCATCAAACCTAGTACTTTCAAGGCTTCTGAGGCCGGAGCTCTGTTCTTTGACACCAAAGAAGTGATTTGTTGGTGAAGAATTGATACCCTTTCGAGGGGAAGATGTAGCGTGGTGGTTGAAGTGTCTAACTCTGCCCCTATAAAGATGATATGCTGCGATGGCGACAAGGCAGACTTTTCGAAGTTGAATGTAATACCCAAGTGGTTGCAGAGTGTCAGAGTGGATTCTGTTGCCTGAATCAGTTGATGCCTGGTGTTGGAGGTAAGGAGCCAATCGTCTAGGTAAGGAAACACCTGGAATTCTAGACGCCTCAGGTGAGCCGTGACCACTGCCATACATTTGGTAAACACTCTGGGGACTGTAGTGAGACTAAAGGACAGGGCTTGAAACTGGTAGGGACTGGCTCACAACCAGAAACGCAGATGATCTCTGGATGGTCTGGCCATTTTTATATGGTAGTACGCATCCTTGAGATTGACTGAGCACATCCAATTGTCCTTCCCTAAAAAGGGAAGTATGGACTGAAGTGTGACCATCCAAAACTTCTCTTTTCTTACAAATTGGTTCAGTCAGCTGAGGTCCAAAATGGGTCTCCAGTCCCCTGTTTTTTTTGGAACCAAAAAGAATCTTGAGTAAGTTCCGAATCCTGTTTGGTCTGCTGGGACTGGCTGGATGACTTTTTTCTAGCAACTTGAGGACCTCTGTGGTTGCTTGTTCCCTGTAACTGGGTGGAACGTCCGGGATTATTTTGACAGGAATTTGTGGAGCGGGGAACGGTATGAAATACCCTCTGGAAATGATGCTTTGTACCCATCTGTCATTTGTAATATCTAGCCAGGCTTCTGCGTACAAAGATAAGCGACCCCCGACCGCCTCCAGAGCAGGATAGTCGGGCCTCTTCTCAGGAGCACTGGTAGAGCTGACCAGAGAAATGATCTGTGTCACCCTGGTGTTGCGGACTCCCTCTGCCACGAGGGCGGTGTCTTCCACATTTGTCCTGAAAGGCTCCTTGGGCTTTACGGAAACACATCTATCCTCCCCTTTGGCCTTTGGGGTAAGGCCAAGTAGGGGTAAAAAAACAGACTCTGACGGCAGACAGAGTCTTTCCCTCCTGTTCACACCTGATCAATCCCTGCTCCTGCAGCCCTACCCGACCCATCTGCTGCATATGATACGAGATGCATGGACGAGTTTGCAATGGAATTAAGGGTAGCAAGCTGGGCAGAAACTTTGTCAGTGACACCTGCAGCTACAGCACACTGAAGAGTATCTCCGAACTCCTTAAGGAGATCTCTTTGCAGTCTGGTGAAATGGGTCAGATAGTTCAGTGATCGAAGAGTGAAAGTCACTGAACTGAACATGCGTTTTTAATATCTATCCATGATCCTAGAATCTCTGTTAGGAGGATGGATAAATGCAGAAGTTTCACATAATTCCTTCTTGGTGGCTGCCGCCACCACCATGGCATCAACAGGGACTCCTTTAGATACGAAGGTTTTATCCGCTGGAGCAGAGATAAACTTATTCGTCCTCCGAGGGACAGACTCCATGGACTCCGGAAACTCCCATGCCCTATGAGGGACCAGTTGCATAAGCTCATCGTAAGGTGGAGACACCCAGGAGGTGGAAGGTTGAGACCCAAAAGCCTTCAGAAGAACCAGCTCATACTCAGTAGGGTTTGTGGACTGCCAATCACCCCTCTGCCTAAGGATCTCAAGGATCTCCACACAGGAGATGTCATCAGAGGGGGATTGAGGGGACCCTTCTGACTCATCCAAGTCAGTGTCAGATGTCAATGACTCCTGTGGGGAGTCCAAGTGCCTCCTCTTACACACACTCTTTCTGGGAACTTCCTCAGTAGGAGCCTCTGGGTAAGTCTCAGAGGAGCAGGGGGCGCCCAGTGGGGCTACCTGAGGCTCTGGGTCTCCACGCTTGGGGTGGCTGATGGAAGCAGAAGCAGACACAGGCACTTTAGGGGATGAAGAGGCCAGACCTGGTGATGAGGAAGTCTTAGGAGACAGTGCTTGCCTCATGGCTTCGAAGGCATCACGGCTCCGATGAGGAGTCGACAGACCTGAAGGAACCGTGATCCCCTCCCACACCGATGCCGTGAGCTCCGAGCCCGAGGTGGGAGCCGAGTTCACACATACCGAGGCCCCGAGAGGAAGAGTCGGCACCAACAGGTCTGTGCGACTATCCTTCCCGGACCCGACCGGACAGTGTCGGCTCCCAGAGTCCCCAGTCGGCACCGAGGACGTCCGAATAGATGGAGCCGATGACACTGGAACAGGTGTCAGCTCCAAGGGTTCTAAAATCATCAGGTTGGTCTCTTCCGGCTCTGAAAAAACGATATGGCTCGGAGGAGGAGCAGTCAATTTCTGGGTAGTAGTCTTCAGTTCAGATGCCTGGGTCAGAACAGACAGAAATTTAGCTAGGCCTGGTGCCTTTAAGAGCTTCTGTACCAGACGGTCCATGTCCGAATCCAAAAGAATAACAGAGGACCTGGAGGAATGTACCAATGGTGCCAACTGGAGTAATGGAGAAGGAGATTCAGAGACCGGTTCCAAGGCAGTGTCCCGGGTCCGAAAGGAAAAGACCGCCGGCTCCAAAGGCTGTGAAGCCAAAGTCACAGCAAGTTCCACTTTCTTTGACTTTTTTGACTTAGAGTCTGAAGAGGATTAGGAGGACTTCAATGACTTGCTGGCTCCATCCTGGTCAGTAAAAGCTTCCACAAAGGCGTACTTAAGACCACCCCAATACATGAGCTTTCTCTTCCTCTCAGCAAGCACCCTGGTGGAAAAGGAGTGGCAGATACTGCAGGACTCCTGAAGGTGCACCTCACCCAGACAATAAACACACACTAAACGTGTCCGTCTGTGACAGACATCTTTTGTCCACAGTCTGGATATGTTCTGAAACCAGACTTAGGATGTCTGTCTTTATCTTCCGACATAATAATAGACAAATACTATCACCCTTTAAACAAGAATAACAACTAAGCAAACACACACAATATTAACAATGCCCAAAAGGCCACACTGTAAATATATATATATATATATATATATATATATATATATATATCTATATATCTATATATATATCTATATATATATATATGTATATGTATATATATATATATATATATATATATATATATATATATATATATATATATATATATATATATATATATATATATATATATATATAAATATATATATATATAAAAACACAAGAAACTAACCGTATATTCAGTCAATAATACCTACCTACAAAAATGCGCTAAAGCTACACTACTAAAGGCCAAAGCCAACACTAGCAAAGAAAAAGGCCAGGAAAACTAACGAGGCCCAAAAGGAAGGTAATATTTTGGATAAAGGAACACTAAGCAATAGTCTAGATATGAAAATATAAGAGCATTTTTAAGAAAAACTTGCTAATTCGTTGATTAAGTCTCGAGCACAGCTGGAAACCAAGAGATCAGAGCCGCAGCAAACTAGATCTGAGGTAATTCCAGCAGTGCATCTTGGGATAAGGGGCTTGGTCTCAAGCTACTGGTAATCTTTGAGCTTTGCTAAACGGTCGTGTCGGAGCCGAGGATCGGCTCCGAACCCATTAGTGACGAATGAACGGCGAGATTGAACTTCACATCAAATGTTTACAAATACAATCCATACTACAGTAAACCTTTAAATATATTTAAACACATCTTCCTGTGTTCCATAAAAGTCTTTCATTGTAACTCTTAGTCACAGAAAGTACAGTATAGCAAGTAGTAGTGTAGTATTCCCTGAAAATATTCATATACAGTATATCAATTTCCAAATAAATATCAGTACAAAACTGCAAAGAAAGTTTTCTTTGTAAACAGCAGCACTGCAAGTATATACATTTTCATTCTATGGATAGTTATTTTATTTTTAGTGCCCAGTTTTGTCAAGAATGAGTGCAGTAAAGAAAAGAACTGGAATGTCAAGACAAAAAAATCTCTATTCTTCACTACTGAGAAATGAACATCACCAGCTGAAAAAAAAAAAAAAAACATCAGCGCAATCAGTTTATCCAATACAAAATAATGGTTTGATAAGGTGTCCTTTTTAATGGAGATTCTTACCATTGATTTTTGCCACTCTGTCAATTTTCCCCGGACCATATTCCCTCCATTAAATTACATTTTCACAGGCTTCTTGTCCTGAAAGCCATCAAACCACCAGGTAGAATATCCTGGTTCCACCTCTTCCTGCTCTAACTGAATGTTACTACCAAGTGAAACTAAGTCCTCCACAGGACCTTCCACTACTTCCAAGCATTCCACAGCTGCCCAAGGACATTCTGAACAGTCACCAGGTTCAGGATTATTCATCATTTTCTGCAACACATATACTGCTAAACCACTGTTAGCAAGAATGGTAACCACATCCAGCTGTAAAAACAAACTTTCAACTATCTCAAAAACAGACGTAGCTGTGCCTCCATCCTCTATCTCCAGCTGCATGCCACTGACTTCTACTATAACTGGCAGAATCTGTCCAAAAACAGGCCACCAGCCTAATGGGACCAACTGGTCAACAAAATGTAAAATACAATAAAAAAGTTTCATAATTTAAGTGTTTTCACTATTTAGTTAATTTAGGTATTCATATTTATTAATTTATTTTTTGTTAAGTTAGCTAAAATTAAGTGTGTTTTGTTGGTAATTCCTTTTCCAACTGGCACGTTGTGGTCAGAGCTTTATTTTACATTTTATTTTGACATTTTTCATTTCAGAAATAATAAATTTCATTTCTAGGTGTAGATTTAGATAGTATTTGTGTGTGTGTGTGTGTGTGTGTGTGTGTGTGTGTGTGTGTGTGTGTGTGTGTGTGTGTGTGTGTGTGTGTGTGTGTGTGTTTGGCTAAATTAGTAGACTGCACTATACAAAATCAGTAGAGGAAGTTACCACAGACATGCATGTGCATACACACACACACAGAAAGCAACAGACAGAGAGATACACACACAACACACTAAAAAAAATCTAAATAGATATAACCACATCTGATGATTATTGATTGCTTTTTCTAAGACAGAATGATGGCATTAAATAATTTAAAAGCATTCTGACTATACCACATAAGTAGAATATTGCATTTTCAACCTCAGGACGTTAAAGGAGGGAAAAAATTGTTAGCAGATTGACATGAATGTATCAAACTGACTACATACTTTAATTCTGCACTTAACATTAGCCCCCTTTCATCATACCTACATCCCCAGTAGTGGAATCTGGATTCCTGACTGACAAATATTGTTTTTTTTTCCTCCTACCGACTCAATAACAAAGACAAAAACAAATCACTCATACAGTTTACAAAACTGCTAGATAATATGACAATATTACGTTACAGCTTGTTAACTAAGTAGTTTAATTCTAGATTGTATGTACCTTTACATTTGCTGCCTTTTTTTAAAGTTATGTTAAAAATAAAATTAAACATCTTTCACAACTGTAAGGTTATGTAAGACATAATGGTATGGTAATTCTGAAAGTCTAAAGGAAAAAAAAGATAAAACTGTGGAAATACAAGAGGCTTGAATCTCTCGCAAGCCAGCTAGTAAGACTCCATCTATCCATGCACATACTCTTTTCCCACTTTTGCACAGGGGTCGGGTGTCACTTCAACAGTGTCATTCATCTAGAGACAAGATTCACACCACTGGGTGGCTAGCCCTGCCCTGGTTTTCTGCCATAGCACACCCTCATGCTCACACCTATGGCCAATTTAGAGTGTTCAATCCACTTACTGGTTGTCTTTGGGATGAAGGGAAACCAGAGCACCCGTAGGAAACCTACACTAATACAAAGACGACATGCAGTGTCCGCACAGAAGGCGGAAGCTTCCAGATATCTTCATTAGTCATTTAAATTGTTTGCTGCCTGATTGGATTATTATTTGATGGCAAAGTGAGGAATGCTAAGGACAACTGCATACATTCAGGAACTACAGTCTATATTTCTCTTAAATTGCTTATGCAGAGTTATACAACATGTAAACAAACTTTGCTGAAATAAAATTAAAGATCTCTATAATGTGCCATTTACAGCTTGCTACTCAGAACTTCAGATTCTGTTGTTATCAGATTCCAGTCATCTTAGTCCCAAATTAAGGTAGTTATGTTCAAAAAGGCAACATGTATTAATTAATTTCAGGATCCACATGACTTATGAATAATGTCCTGCAAGTAACACATCCCACAGATACCATTCAGGAATATTATATCAATTTAATATGACATAATGTGATGTAAAACCATAAGGCATGAGATTATACTGCACCAAGCACAAGTTAAAATTAGTATCTGCTATCAATGACAAACATCATTTTCACAAATTATTTTAACATAAATCTAGGCATCATACTGCAAAATAATTACAAAGGGGATATTAAGGATGTAGTGTAGTATATCACAAAATGCAAAGACTGCCTATATGTAACCATCCCTATGATTATTTCTACGTGTAAAAACACTGAAAGTGAAACCAGGCTTACCTTTGTATAGTACTAAAGATCTAAATCAGATAACACCAATAGAAAGTTTATAACCTTACTAAAAAAATGTTCAGGTGTACATACCCTAAAGACTAAAGAAATAAAAACTCGACCGGATCAAACATGAAGTAGAATGAGAAATTGGATGCATGTTAGCACACCAGTGCATAAACCAAAACTGAAACATGGTTTTACTTTAAAAAACAAAGTGTAGCTTTAAGGGAAATTAATGCTGCAGAAATATTGCATGTCCTGTTCCCTTTAATGTACACCTCTACATAGAAAGAGATGGTGGACTTGATGAAAACTGTCTGCACTAAAAAGAAATCAAGTCTGTAAAGTGCATAGTTGATTATCTGAGCAATGGAATTGTCATATCATCTCTACTTTAAATAATGCACTGAATCAGAAAAAATGTAGCAGCTGGGATCCTCCTTTTCCAAAACAGACAAAGAATGGCCGTTGTCCTAGTAACATACCACAGGTCTAAACATGAAAAGCAGATCATCAAATGAAAAAAATTACTTAAGAACAACCTCCAAAATTGTTATGCTTAGGCAAAACGGGAGGTTGTATGCACACAGACGTCTTCAGCTAGATGAGAAAACAAGCACTGTAAAAAAGTATTTATACTTACAAACTTGTTTTGCTTTTCTGACGTAGTTCGTGTGATAGTAAAACAACAGTCTTGAGTGTGCTTTCTCTTTTAAATGAATTTCACTCAAGGTGAATTCAGATACAATTATTGCAATGCTAACAAGCTCTCCTCTAAAAAAAAGTCGCATATGGCTTAGTTGGATTTTACCTGGTCACTACATTGAAATAAAAAAACTGTGAACTGCCATATACATTTAACTACTAAAATGAAGTCCACACTTTTTACTCTGATGGTGCTTCAGAATTATATCACAGTACATTATACACTATGCCCAGAAAATAAGATTCTATAACATATTCCAGTAAAATACTCAACTGCAAAATAAATAAATAAAACTATTTCTTAAACAGATCCAAATTTCAAATATTCTTTTCACTCATACAATGCATATTTTACATCATCATACACTGAATCAGCACGTTGTAAATTAAGCTTGCAGACAAATTGCCACATATAATGCAGCAATGCAAATAAAAACCCAATCTGCTTCAACATAAACATCAGTAATGTGCATACAGCAGCAGCAGAAACAGAAGTCAGGAATCACTGACATGATTATGCATATTATAAACAGAAATTATTCGAAAACAACAAAAAGTTATCTCTAGTTTTAAAGAATTACAAGTGTTCTCCGTCTGTGGTTGTGGTTACTTTTCATGAGGGAAATTCACATGACATGTATCATTAAGCAGTCAAGAGTGCAGCCAATATACAAAAGTAATTAATCACACAGAGCAACCAAAGTTAAAAATGTGAAAGGTATGCTTTGTTGTAATTTGAAATGTCAAAGCTGGAAGATCAACCATTTCCCTCTACTGACATTTTCATTATACCAGCACTGGCTATGTCAAAGACTGAATCCATCTTTGAAATTTGCTAAACACTAAGAATGATTAGGAATATTTTTTTCACCCTTAATTTCTTCCTTTTCATTGAATTTGTGCAACCTCAGAGTTAGTAAATATAAAGTTCAGGGTTGGAGCTGTTGCCCCCTGTAAGTGGTGCTGTGCCCCACCCTGCAAAAAAAAAAAAACTATAGTGTTTGTTGCAACCTGAAGAGTATCAACGTTCTAAGCTTGTAACCTTGCAATGTTTTAGACCTTTTAATTTTGAGTAATAGTGTTAGTTTAATGACATGATTATTAAAATGACACAATTATTCAAGTGCCAGTTTAATGCATGATTATTTACAGTGGATCCATAAAAAATATTACTTTCTAGAATGTCACTATAAAAGGTACAGTTGTGTGCACTTACCATAAATGTAGATATTCGAGTGTATTCACTGTTGCAGTCATTACATTTGGGTTATCCTGCTGGCAGGTTGCCCTCAGTCGGCCTGAATTCCAAACTCTTGGGTCCTGCATTTGTTGCTGTCGCCTCTTCCCTGACGTCAGGTCGTCAGGGGTATAAAAGATGCAGCCAACGCCATTTTATTTAGTTTTTCTTGCCCCAGATGCAGGTGCCCCCAAAAGGGTAGGCTAAAATTAGGTAAATAAAACATACATGCACCAAAATATTATTTTACCTTCCTCTATAAGCAAATACACCATCTAGGTAGTATAGATTAGAGAAGTAAAGATAAGTTCCAGCAAAAATAAGGGGGATGGCGGGTGGGTAACCTGGACTGCAACAGTGAATACACTCAAACATCTACATTTATGGTAAGTGTACACAACTGTACTATGTTCTTCGTGTTTCACTGTTGCAGTCATTACATTTGGGTTGAGTCCCAAAGCTATGGTTGGGGAGCTGGAGCTAAACAGCATTAGGAGTGGCTATGAGGCCCTGCAGAACTGCAGTGGCAAAGCCTGCCCTGGATTTAGAGTAAAGAGGCAGATTGTAATGTTTTGTAAAGGTATGCACTGAACTCCAAGTAGCAGCCTCCAAAATGTCTTTGGTTGGTACTCCCATGAGAAAGGCTGCAGAAGTGGCTGCAGCTCTGGTTGAATGTGGCCTAATGCCCTTAGGCACTGGTTTGCCATGTTGTGAGTAGCAGAAACGAATGCAGTGACATATCCACTTTGAAACAGTCTGCTTGGAGATAGCCTTTCCTTGTGATGCTGTGGCATATGCCACTAGTAGTTGCTCTGTCTTTCTGAAAACATTAGTTTTGTCTAAGTAGAATCTAAGTTGTCTGTGTATGTCCAAAGAATGCAGAATTGTCTCCCCCTTGTTCTGTGGATTTGGATAAAAAGTTGGCAAATGAATTGTTTGGTTAAGGGCTACACTGGATGCCAGCTTAGGTATAAATGTAGGGTTTGTTCTGAGAGAGAACCTGTCTGGGTAGAAAATGATAAAGGGCTCCACAGCCATAACAGCCTGTAGCTCTGAAACTCGTCTTGCAGAAGTTATTGCTAGGAGCAGAGCTGTTTTCCAAGATAAGAACTTTATGTCCGCCGTAGCAGCTGGCTCAAAAGGAGGTAAGGTGAGTTTTTCCAAGACATAATTGAGGTCCCATGCAGGTGTTGGTGTTTTCCTTGGAGGCCTTAAGTTTTTGGCTCCTCTGAGGTATTGCCTTAATAAAGGATGAGAAAAGAGTGGTGGCTCTGTATTGTAATGAGCCAAAATGGCAGAGGCATAGATTTTAATAGGTGAAAAAGCTAGGCCTTTGTCCAGCATCTCAGTTAAATATTGAAAAATCTGAGGAATATTTGGGACAGCTGTATCAGTTCCTTGAGCTTGGTTCCAAGAGCAAAATCTCTTCCATTTCCCAGCATAGGATTTTCTATTACTAGACCTTCTGGCTTCTAAAATGACATCCATCACAGCTTTACTGAGAGGTGTGGTTTGTATGGCTACATTATCAACTAAGCCATGCTACCAGATTTAGAGTCCTGAGTTGGCTGTGCAGAATCTGATTGTTTTGTTGGGACAGTAGATGACGTATTTGAGGTAAGGTCCAGGCTGGGCATTGGGACAAGTTCCTTAGGATCGGATACCAGTACTGGCGTGGCCAGTCTGGGGCAAACAGAATAATTTTTGGTCTCTCCTGCCTGACCTTTAGGAGTACTTTGGGGAGGAGAGGCAGTGGAGGAAAATGCATATACTGATAGGTTTGTCCAGTCGAAAGATAAGGCGTCCACTTTCCAAGCTTGTCTGTGATAAGTCCTTGTGCAGAATCTTCTTAGTTGATTGTTTTGAGGGGAGGCAAATAGATCTATGTCCTGGCGTCCCCATTCCATTGTTATCATGCTGAAAACTTGTGGATCCAGGTGCCACTTGTGGAAATCCATGAGGTTTTTGTTTAGTTCATCTGCCAGAGTATTTTCCTTTCCTGGCAGGAATTGTGCCTGCAGATGAACCTGTTAAGTCAATGCTGTGTCCCATAAAGTCGTGGCTAGTCTGCATAGGGGGTAAGAATGAGTTCCCCCCTGTTTGTTTATGTACCACATGACCGTGGTGTTGTCTGTCTTTATCAGTAGTTGTCCCGGATTAAGTAGGTCCTTGAAGGCTGTCAGGGCATTTTGAACATCTAGCATCTCTTTTTGAGTGATATGTAGATGCTTTTGGTTTGTGGACCAGGTGCCCTGAATGCCTCTTCCTGCCATGTGTGCCCCCCAGGCATAATCTGATGCATCCGTCATTAGGCTCTGCCTGGCTGGGGGTAATGTGAATGGCTGTCCCTTGTTTTGGTGACAAGCCTTTGCCCACCATCGAAATTTCTGTTGCAGGCAGGGAATGAGAGTAATCATTGTTTCCAGACTGTGGCAATGCTGTGTCCAGACACTTTTAGGTACCACTGAAGTTTCCTCATATGCAGTCTTGCATATGGAATTAGTAAGATGCAGGATGCCATGAAGCCCAAAGCCTGCAGAATTTTTCTTGCAGATAACTGGACCTTTGTTGCCATTTCCTTGAAATAGGTAGTCAGTTGCCTTTGTTTGTCTGGAGTGAGATAAGCCATCTGGGCAGTTGTATTTAAGCTTGCACCCAGGAATATTATCTCTTGAGAGGGTACTAGTTTTGATTTCTTTTTGTTGACTGTGCACCCTAGGCATGTTAAACTTCTTATCACAAAAGTCAGATGCTGTAGTAGAATGTCCTTGTTCTCTGCTTGTATGAGGCAGTTGTCCAAATAAGTATACATTTGTATTCCTCTTTGTCTGCAGTAAGCAATTACTGGTGCCAGGCACTTTGTGAAGACCCTGGGCGCAGTAGATAAGACAAAGGGCAGTGCAGAGAATTGGTAATGCTTTGAGCCAGCCTTGAATCTGAGGTATCTTCTGCATGACTGTCTGATTGGGACATGCAAGTATGCCTCTTTTAGGTCTAAAGTCACGAGCCAAGCCTTGCTGCCCAGCATGGGCAAAAGCTGTTGTAGGGTCAACATCTTGAATTTTGGTATATCGAGGTAAGTGGTTAGAATAGATAGGTCCAGTATTGGTCTCCATGCTTTGTCCTTTCTGGGTACCAAGAACAGTCTTGAGTAAAATCCTTGTCCCTGCTCTTGCTGTGGCACTTGTTGAATTGCCCTCATGTCCATGAGAGCAGCGACTTGTTTCTGAGCCTCTGCCCATTGATTTTTTGGCAGGTCTGGCCAACGGTTTGCTCTTGGCAGGGCATGGAAATGAAACTTGTAGCCTTGTGACACTATATCTAGAACCCATTTGTCCTGGGTTATAATGTGCCAATTTTGAGGAAAAAAGTGCTAGTTTTCCCCCTAAGGGTGCTGCCAGAAGATAAGTGTTTGGTGCAGGCAGTGGGGAAGTCATTGGGACTGTTTCCTGTATGGTCGTGATTTGTCTTCTCCACCTTTGGAGGTAGAGGCACTCCATTGCTTAGACCTGTAGGAACCTTGCAGCTGTGATCTGCCTCTAGGGCATCTGGATCTGCCCCTTTGAGGTCTGTCTGAGACTGGAAAGGACCAATTCTTTGTAGGCCAGTGTCTGCTAAATCTAGGTGGCTGTACCTGTAAGAAATCCTTGACCGTTTGCATAGATTTAGCTTTGTCCTCCATTTTCTTTAACACCACTTCTGCCTTAACACCAAACAAGGTATCATGCTGTAAAGGAACATCTAATAATTTTGCTTTAACATGGTCAGGCAGAATTTGTTCCCAAGCATGCCTCCTAATGACAGAACCCGTAACAGCGGCCCTGCAGGAGAATCAAACCCACATTGCAAAGTACGCTTTCCAACTTGTTCAGCTGCATGGAATAAATCCTGCATTTCTTTGTTTTCTGCACATTCAGAATTAGCCATCATTTTCTGTTTAAGCAGTGTCATGATATATTGCTGATATTTAAGCATATGAAACTGACAATTTAAAGCCCTTATAGCCAAAGTAGCAGATGTGTAAATCTTTTTTCACCATCTATCCAGTGCCCTGGAATCCCTGTCAGAGGGGGTAGGGTTTTTTGCAGTAGAAGCCTTGACCCCTTTCGGACCCTGTGAAATAGTTTCTGGGTCAGCAGAAGGGTTTTTGAAAAGGAATTTATGAGAGTCAGGGACCCTGTAGTATCTGTCTGGCTTAACATGAGCTGGAGGTAAAGAGTCAGGGGTCAGACTAGACTCCGAGAACACATCATCTACAATGTCTAACACAGAGGCCTGTGTTGAGGTAGTAAAAGGAAGTCTCTGAGCCTTTTCTTAGATTCTGAAAAATCTTGGCTCTCCCAGTGGAAGTGCTCCCTCATGGTATGCAAGGTTTCCCCAAAAGAGTAGTCCTCAGGAGGAGAAGCTGAAGGAATTGACTCTTCAGCATTGGAATCCTCATAGGGGGGAAGGGAATATTCCTGATCAGAAGAAATGGAAACCTGATCTGAAGATTCATACTCTGTCTCTTGCCTAGGCCTTTTTATCAGGAGGGGGATGGGAAGCCCTGATCAAGGTAATTAAGTCTTCCGGCCATTTTGAACATCTGTTTCTTGGGCATGGAGGCCTGTCCTTGTGGCTGGTGAACTTTTTTCTTTGCCTTTAAAGGTGTTTTAGCCTTTGTCTTTGATGTTGGTTTAATATATAACTGTTCGGGTCTGAATACACCCTCAGAAGCCAATGCCTGCTCAGCAGCTCCGGACCCATCTGAGGAAATCATCTGCGAGGCTCCAATATCTTGAGTTTCCCGCAGCCTGGCTGACTCCACGTGGGAGTCGGTAGTGGCCTGCGACTCTAAAGTAGCGGGCGTCAGGGGCTGCAAAAGCGCCTCACTGAGGACCGGCGAACCAGCGACTTGATTAGGAGAAGCTTCGTCGTCGGTTTTGGACCTCGGTTACCTGTCTTTTTCTTTTCGTTTTTTGTGAGCTCCGGTAGTCGGATGACTATCCTACGACATTGTATAATTAAATCTTCACCCAAAATATCTTAATGCAAAATCGTACCGACGCTTAATAGTGCGTTGGTTAAATCTAGCACAAATCCGACAACTAGCAACGTCGTGGTCAGGGCCTAGGCAAGGAATACAATAAGAATGAAAGTCCTTATGAGGTATTTGCTTCCCACAAGAAATACAATTATTAACTTTTTCGGACATCGGCCTGGAGCAAGAAAAAAGTTTCCGCAACGGGGTACTTAGCTGTTAATGAAGACTTCGGATCTGAAGCTCAAACAAAAATCTCAGGAGTTGGCCGACCGGCACTTGAGAACTGCTTCTGCTTCGGGCACCACACGGCAAGAAAGACTAAATAAAATGGCATTGGCTGCATCTTTTATACCCCTGACGACCTGACCTCAGGAAAGAGGCAACAGCAACTGACACAGGACCCAAGACTTTGGAATTCAGGCCGACTGAGGGAAACCTGCCAGCAGGATAACCCAAATGTAATGACTGCAACAGTGAAACACTAAGAACTTCTGCTTTCTAGTTAGAATGTGTAACAGGGTACTACGCACATTCTACAGCTCGTAATTCTAGTTAGAACATGTAACGGTACTACTCACATGGTACAGCTCCTAACACTGCACATGGACACTACTTAATGTCGTGATCTAGAATCACAGCCACTAGCAGTACGATGGCATGGAGATGAGGGAAATTTCACTAAATGCCATAACAAGATCATATACCTTGTAACTATTCACAGATTCATGCAGAAGGGACCTCAGTTTAACATCTCCTTCTGAAACTGTAAAAGTAGATCTGGACTGAAGCCAGCTGTTAATAGGTTCATAGGTAAGTAGAAGGCTAGCTGCCCTTGTGGGCCACTTTAAGCCTAGCCATTTTCCCTTTTTGTGCTTGAAATAATCTATCCCATTTAGGTACAGATTGGCCCTATTCCCCATCCAATGGTTAATAATTCAATATTACCCCTAATGAGAATACTCTGGATCACACCACAGATAATTTGAGGGGGCACATGCATGGGATAAAGCATTTAGTAATTTAATAGCGTGTGTGCATATACATATATCTATAGATAGACATGGAAGTGCAGCAAAAATATAATAAAGGTTATACAAAATGAAATCAACAACATCACATTAACATTTTATTGAAATAAATAAATGTTATTAGCATTTGCAGAGACAAGCTATTATTCTATTTACTTAGTTAGCTAGTTTGTTTGTTTACCAGGTAGTACACTGACTGCAACAGAGCATTTGCAGGCACAACCCAGGTAATTCAGATTTTAGAAATTCAGTACACCAAGACTATTACATTATGTGACACACGGATTCTGCAACATTTTTATCTGAATACTTAGTATAAATGATTAGGCTTCAAACTATTACTGGTTATCCAGCCAACATTGCCACACTGGTTCCAAACCCAGTAATTTATCTTTATCTGTTACATTACCACCAAAGAGACAATACCTGCACAGGGAATCAGTGCTTACATACAAAGAGATGTGCAAATAAATCAAATTTCAAAACATTTTTAATAGTTTATTTACTAGAATTCTGAGTGTACAGTGCTGACAATCTATTCCATAAATTTACTGCACTGTAACTGTGACCATCAACCACTTTTTATTCTAGAGTGTCATAAATTAAAATTCCACCATTAATCACAGGAAGTAATAAAATGATAATTTTATCTGGATAAAATAAATGATCCACAGCATCTGAAATATAGCACTGTGCAGTGTTTAGAAGAGGCAGAACATATTAGCATAGACCAACAGTTGCTTTCAAAACAGTTTAATGATAGGTGTTCACTTAAGTTTATTAAATTTTCAGCCCTCCACCTATGAAGTTTTGACACGGTCTTAATTCTGGTCTGCTATTCTTTTTTCTATCATCTGTTTCTATTCACTAGAATACAGGTATGGTTCCTGTCAACTACATTCCTTCATATTCACTCAAAGCTCCCACTGCAATATCCTGGGCACACTCTTGTATCTCTAATAATCAAATGGGGGTTATGTTGTATGGAGTCACCATTCCTGGCTGGATTACAACTAGTGGGAGGTAGATTACACTTCTTATCTAGCTCTTCCCATCAGTCATCCACTGTGAGCAATAGCTTCAACTTGCAAGTACGATATTCTACACACAAACCAAGGAGACTGCCAGGGCTGACTTACTGCTCCAGCCTTGTTAAACTGCTCTTCTTGTAGCTTCTACTCAACTTAACTCTCCTTAACCATCATCCTCCTCATTCTTTATAATGAGCAGCCTTTGATATACTTCACTATATTCCAGCCAATCCCAGTCCTCTTTCTCCATACACATGCTGCGAAGAACTGTGTCAAAGGTCTTGCTAAATCATATAGGCTGGGCCGCCTGTATTTATGCTGTTACTCAGTCATATCTTTTAACTGTTAAAAGCTTCACTGACATGATCTCACTTTCATGACTCCACATAAATATTCATGGTACAGTCCATTATTTGCCAAAAATGTATGTAGACTATGTGCAAACATTTTCTCCATTATTCTCCTAAAGATCGAAGTAAGGCTTACTACATTCTAGTTCTATTAATTCTTTTTGACTCACCCTAAATTAATGGTACCACTAATGTCTTTCATTAGTTCATTAGCCCCACTCCAGTCTCAGAGAACAAATTATTGGGTCTAAACAGTGGTGAATTTGATGTACCTGATAACTCCTTCAGTATCAGCCTGTTGGTAGCTCATATAGTCCCTATGCCTTACTTTTATTTATAGGCTCATAGGTAAATACTAGGAGATCAGACTGCAAACTATTACATGCTTAGTCAAGTCAATAACAAATAAAACTCTGTATCTTGTATCTGTGAGGTAAAGACCTTAGCCATTATGCCGACCCCAACCCCAGACTTCCAGACTTTTTCGACTTCCCATACTATTCTCCCATCCGTACACTCATTTCCACAGCCCTTTAAGTTCCTTTCAAACTTAGATCCCTTTACTTATTCACTTTATGCGACACAAAGACTAAAAATATGTTTAATAATTCAGACTACTTACTTAGTTTCTTAATTCCCTAATTTTCATTTTCCAGCACCATCAAAACTTGTGTTCCTTTCATCTATACAGTTGAAAATGTTCCTCTTCTTCTCCATCACCTCTTCAGTATGTTTCACTTCCATTACGACTCTGGCTTTTCTCACTAGTATAGTTGCATTATTCCTTCCTACTTTATAAACCTTTTCTGCTCTTTGCTTGTCATTTGTACTTTATGTACACCTTCCTCATAGATTCACAGGTTCATAGATAGGTACTAGACTAGCTGCTCCTGTTGAGCATTTTAAACCTAGATAATTTCCCCTCAAAGGTGAGAATCAAAGCCTGTACATTGTACCTGTGAGGTAAACACCATAACCATTATACCAACCCCAATCCCAAATATTTTAACAGCTACCACCTGCACTACCTTTAACTTGCTTGCAGTTCTGTTCATAGGTAAGTACTAGGTTAGCTGCCTTGTGGACCACTTTAAGCCTAGCCAATCTTCCTTCCAAAGGTGAGAATCTTGCCCTGCACTTAGCTTCTGTGAGGTAAATAACCTTAACCATTATACAAAATACCCCACCTCCTTATATGCAACAGCACTCACCACTTCACTACTCATCAAAGTTGGCTGGCTTCTTCTCCATTCTTTTTCCTGTTGTGTGTGCACCAATTAAGTCAGGCTTTCACCAGCAGCTAATACACTTGTCTTCACTGGATCAGAAAGCTGTGGGCTCTATTCCCAAACAAAGTATTTAGATGTATTTTCTAATACCAACAGTGCAGCATACATACAGGGGGTGCATCACTACTGAATGTGACAACTTTTAGATGAACAAGTGAGATGTTAACCATAGCCTGTTCCATCTGCCTCAGTTGGTGATAGCTCAAGTAAATGTAAAACATCATTAAAATGTATTTGGAGACAGAAATACATAGATAATTACTTAAAAGCAAGGCATATAATCAAATATTAGAATGCAATCAGCACTCCCGACCTTTCTTCCCTAATCAATATTTAATTTTTTTCAAAATTTCAGAAGAATTGCTTTTTTTTTTATTAAACAAGACTTCTCTATACCTTCCTAACCAGATGAACCACAAGATACTTACAAAAAAATACTATTAACTCTTGTCTACTTCCAGTTCAGCAAGAGGTCCATAACATCAACGTTGAGCCACATACATAACTATAGTGTCAGAAAACTGCCACAAAACTTTTGCTATTCTGACAAGCATCAATATAGTAACATTTCTACATAATTTATTTATACAGTCCAAGTCTGTCATTCACAACTGGTATGTATGGTCACTTTCCATTCTTATTTTTTTTTTCTGTTAAATTAACAAAACACATTTTAATATATTTTCTTTCATTATTTTGCATTACTTCTATAAGTATATTATATGGAGCAAGCTGCCCAACAAAGAGGCCTCTCTCTCTCTCTATTTTTTTTTTTTTAATTTTTTTATTATTTTACATTTGTTGACCGGGCTAGTCTAACTGCATTTATGTCCATTTTCAGTACAGGCCCGGGGAGAAAAGCTCCACATAAAATAAACAGCACAATTAAAAATTCAGTTTCAAGACATTAAACTTCAATTAAAGATACTAGTCATACAAAACATGTGCTACAAAGTAAATAAGCATATGTGATATAAGAAAGTAGAACAAAATAAGACACCCGTTAATTTTTTATCATTTGCCCCACCCCCCATCACTGTGGGAAGGAAGTATTCAGAAGGATGAGGAGATTGAGGATATTGAGGAGATACACTTATCTTCACTGGATCAGAAAGCTGTGGGCTCTATTCCCAAACAAAGTATTTAGATGTATTTTCTAATACCAACAGTGCAGCATACAGGGGGTGCATCACTCCTGAATGTGACATATATATATATTTATAAAATTTAAAGGAAGTAATACAAATGTAATGATGTAAAATTTACTGTAGGATTTTTCTATCATCAAATCACCTTTCTTCACCTTATCTTCCAACTAGATTTGACCAGACCCCTAGACAAATATAAGAGTCACACCATTTGTGCTTCTAAATTTACTGGCAAACTGTGCACTCTAATCCAGTAAGTGAAATATTCAAACTATTTATATCAAGTAGGTACACCTATTTCAAAAAAGAAGTACACCATGTATTTATAGTATGGTATTTTCTTTAATCATCTTGTTTACCCAGCCCTGTATACCACAGTCCACGCAGAATGCCTGACATTACTAGACATGGAAAAATGAAATTCCTCTAACAAAACCCATATTCCATATCCTTTGCTTTTCTCTTTAACTTCAGTGCAATATAACTCAAAATATCCTGTCTAATCAGAGTCCCTTTCTGCCTCCACTGTAACTGTTAACCAATAGTACTGTATGAGCTGTGTAAGGGAATATAAGAAGAATGGATAAAATGCCACCTACTCAAAAGAGCCATCCATCAATGCATACTTTACTGCAATCATGATCCTGTTTGTATCATAACATAAACAAAGGGTCATAAACTGGGCAACTCTACTTCAATCCACAGTGCGTCTGAGCACTGAAAAAATTATTGACTAGAAGAAAGAGTCTAGTGTTAGTATACATGCAATGTAAAAACTCTAGCCAACCCATTGAAACCTAACTAACCATGACTTTTCTGAATTAAATCCATTAACTTCCCTCAAGATGAGTAAAAATCCTGGAAATCTTTGGACTGAACAACATAAACGTTGCCTTCCATGAAACTCCCCATGATATGGAAAACTCATACTTTTAAAATTTTTAGCAAAATCGTATATTAATTTTTGGTACAGTGCTGCTACATGTTGTGAGTTTTCTAATAATGTTTTTGGACCCTCCTTGCACATATATATATATATATATATATATATATATATATATATATATATATATATATATATATACACACACCTTATTACTGTCTCCAAACTATCTTTCTTCAGAATGCCTTCTATGTACTATTCATTTAACACCTTACAAATTTTTTTAGCTATGCATCCAGCAATTCTTTATAAAAGTAATATCCTATACCATTTAAATCTGAAGCCTTATCCACCTTTAATGCACAAAATACATTTTGTAATAGTACCACTGGCATCCATTAAACTATCCATTTAAATTTCATCTGTCTATTTGTACACTTGGAAGAAGATTTATTTCTTCTTGCCTTCCCATTACCACAGACTTCTGTTTTCATAGTAAATTAATGACTTTGTTTATATTTATTGCTTGCACACCTTTCTGTAACATCTTACTTGTTCTCCGACCTAGGTCATTCACAATATTCAAAGTAAATATTAACATCCTGTAGTAATTTTTCCTTCCTTATGTATCCAAATTGTAATAAATATATAATTCAGTATACTTACTTTTTCATGATTGCCACCATTCCCCACACTTTACAGTACTACTGTAATGCCAAATGTACCTCCCAAGCCAAGGACAGTCCTTCCAGAAACCAATTTTGCCTAAGTAAATGTCCAAGACATCATGACCTTTACTTCTTACAAGGGAGCTACTAAAAGTTCAAAACATACTTGTAATCCAGGACATGGTCGGAGAAGATCACAGCCATACTACCAGACCTTAGGTCATGCAAATATTCAAATAGACAAAATAGTCAAAGTCCAACAGCGTTTTCCTTGCTTATATGTACAATTCCTTTTAGCCCTTAAGTTACCCAAATGATACGCATGCTTCCATGTACATGACAGGTATCTGCACCATCAAATACATTTTTAATTTTTTTCCAGCAATTTATTTCTGACAGACACAAGGCACACATAATTTCACTAACTGTAGAATTTTTCCTTTAATATTTACACCCGTAATAAGATCTCTACCTATCCAAAGAGATTACCAAGAAAGCATCTTTTGTTACTATTATTACCACTACCCTCCAAACACTGGTGTTCACGTTTAGAAAATATAAAATTTAGTCCAACATAGCTTCCAATTCCTCTTTTTGCTTAACCTGTATAAAGCTAAAATCCAACAATCATAAAAACTGTTAATCCCATGCCATAATAATTTACATAGATTTTACAATCATTGCTAGCTGATCTGGGGCTCATAGAGAATCTGACAATATCTAAGGATGATTGGCCAGTGGCAATAGTAGCACATATCTCCTCTGTCTGACTATTCCTCTTCAGGAGGCCCATCTTATACATATAAAGATACTCCTCCACCAATCTGAATTCATAACTCAAGTCATTTAGACTAGTAACAAGTTAAAGAAATATAAATACAAATAAATCTGCGAACATGATCCACATATTAATAAACCAATGCAACTAACAAGACCAATCAGGGTGGTTTGTACTTGAGAATACCACCAACAGTCATTCTGTGACCTGATGCCACAGATGGAGGGTCACAATGCCTCTGGAAGGATTAGTATTCCCCTGTGCCATTCAGTTCAGAGGGTACTGCTGTCTGCAGAAAATGGTACATCTGTATGTTCAATTTTTTCCATTTAATTTTTAGCAAAGTAATAGTGAACCATTTTTTGAAGTAAAACAGCTCATCCACACACAGTTTGAGTGCTGAGGAACATTTATTTAATCAGTTAATAGCATCTGCAAAGGGTTGTATGATATACTATACTTAGCAGAGTGAAGACCTTGCTTTGATAAAAATAAACATTACTACACTTAGATTTTTATGCATTTCAAATAAATTAGTGTATATGTAACAAATAAATTTGATCTTGGTTTCAACTCATCTCAGTGGATGATGATGATGATGTATGTACCGAGAAAAATAAAAGATCCTTGCAGCTTGTAGTGAGGAGCAATACTTTTCCAGCTTTAGGTGGTCAGGTAAGTACCACCCTTAAGGAAAATATTAAACCACAGGGAAACTGGTACTTGGTGAGCATTGAAGTTACTGGCTGAGATGTCTTAAATTCAGGAAAAAAAGAAACTGCTGGCCAAAACTCCAATTTACCTCTCTATTAAGGGTGAAAGTACTCATCTGTTTAAAATCTTATTTTCAATAAAGAAGTATTGATTTCTAAACAAGTTACAAGGGCTCGATTACTTTGAAGTCTTAACTGAGACTGTGCTCAGTTTGTGGCTCTTTAATGAATTTAAAGAACTTTGATGCTTAAGAAGTACCCCTTTTCCCCTGTGCTTTATTCAGTAAAGTCATTCTAAGTTACGGTATTGCACAACCATTTAGTTAACAAACACAATTTAATCTGGACTTGTCTCTCCACTTCTGAATATAAATGAAGGGGTTTAACCAGTTCCAAACAAAAGGTATTTACATACAATCTAAATTTTGTTTTGATGCCACTGCCTTAAATGAAATATAAGCACAGCTAGGCTCACATTTGTGTGCTTCACAGAAAATAATATACCAGACAAAATGAATGTGAGCAGAACTGCATCTACTTTCTAATTTACTTATTTATTTAACATTTGTTTAACACTGTAATTAAAGCAGCAGGAAAAAATGAGCTTTCACTTCAGCATTTCACTGACTGTATAATATGTGAAAAGGTTTTGGAACTGAGAAGAATAATGACATCTCTATCTCCATGCAATATGTTCTAGGTAGAAGGCAGACTGGCAATAGGCATCCAGGAAAAAAAATGTGTAATTGTTAATAGATGGAAAAGTACTGTAATCATGGGAGTTCTTGCTACATATCAGTATGTTGTTTGTCTTTTCAGATTTTCCCGGTTAGGGGTCGCCATAGTGGAACTCCGGTCCGCTAATGATTGGCAGTCGATTTTTATGGTGCCGAGTTGCTAGCCCGATGCCCAACCTTCAGTGAAGGCACTCCCATTCACGCATGTCTTTCGGATGCCACTCGACCATGGGGAGGACATGCAGACTCCACACAGAAGGCACTCCAGCCGAAAATCGAACAGGAGAACCTCTTGCTGTGAGGCAAAAACACTACCGCTGTACCACCGAGTATGTCACAGCATATAAAAAGATGTGTGTCTTTGATGTCTTTTACAGGAAGAGCTCTCAGTTACGGATTGTGATTATCATAAAAAATAGCACCTTCTTAATTTCTTTCCCATCAGCACTCAGATTTGGTGCCATACGTGGGCATCCTTGTTTTTCAGATGGTAGACTCTGTCCAATAATACGCCCACTGCGATTCTAAATGATCAATGTGAATTTGTTTTTAAAAGCCCATTTTCTATAAAGTAATAATCCAATAAAACAATAATTACAAATTACTAAGTAAATGACTGCAGAAAACAAAACCATTTTAAAATCTTCTCATGCTTCATGAGGTTGGTGTTATTCCTGAGTCACACCACTGTAAGACTAAGAATTTGGCTAAAGAGTAGAGCATGAACTCAGTAAAGTTTACGTAAGCTTGTTGGTAGAGTAGAGTAACCTGAACGTTTGTGCATTTAACTCTAAATACACACACACATATACATATATATATATATATATATATATATATATATATATATATATATATATATATATATATATATGGGTCCCCTTCACATGGTCGACTTTTCACAAAATCGACTTTCATATGGGTGAAACCATATGATCGACTTTTGAAAAGCCAACCACGGGGAACCGCTATCTCCATACACTGTGGAATGGGAACATTTCCCTCTTCCGCACTGTAGTGCAATCTCAGAGTTGGTATATTTAAGTTACAGGGGGTGGGGGGTGCAGGGGGGGCTTTCCCCCTGCTAACAGTTTTAAGGTAAGTGTTCTTTATGTTTATTTTACATGGTTGGCTTTCCGAAAGTCGATCATATGGTCTCGGCCATATGAAAGTCAACTTTGTGTATATATATATATAAACTACAACTAATGGAAAAGCCACATGGCTGATAAAAGTATGAAGAAAATATTGAAAAGTGTTGAATTCTTGATTTAAATGTTTCCTAGGAGTACATTTTGATTGAACTGCGGCAACATTCTTATAAGTCATTAATGATGTGAACAATTTGATTGACACCATAAGAAATGTTACGAGTGCTTTAAAAAATAACATGATGACATCTTGCATCTACAGGGATGACAGATAAGGGATCAGTCAGTGGAAAATTACAGGAAGTACACATGATACAGCAGCAGCTGGTGGCTTTGGAGAATAGGGCTTAATGACAAGATGTTGGGAAGCAGATGTTTGGACTGTATAATGGAGGAAATGGCAGCACAGACTGCTTTCTCATTACAGGGTATGGGTCGAAAAAGACAGGTTGCCTACCGTATTTTGCTCTAAATTAAAAAAAAAAAAAAAAACAGTGGGGAAAACAAGCATAATATTGAAGTCTGTGCTGTGGTTGAGTAGTAAGCACTTTGGAAAACTTGGAAGCCAGTCACAAGGTATATTTTTTCTATATGGTTTTTATCCCCTGTCACTGCTGACCATCAATCCAATGCCCTGTCTGCTCATTCTCTGTTGGGGTGGGAGATCCGACTTCCAATTCATTCCCTTTGAGAAGAGATCAACTGGAGCCTATTCATTTCTCAGGCGAGAGCTAGCCAGTATATCTCATACAGGCAGCTATGCGGAAACTTTATAGCATGGCTGTAACCCCCCTCCCCAAGTGATGACATAGGCAAACAAATCACCACAGGACCACCTATGTCCTTCTACAGTAGTATGCATTCTCACAGATTCACTTAATACAAGGGCAATCATCTCCAGCTTGGGTTATCACACCCATGCCTTTTCCAGTCCATGGGTTGCTTCAAGCATGGCATATCTCTGCTAAAGTTCTAGAACAACCAGCCCCATAGATTTGGAGCCACCTAGTCCTTCCTCCAGATGGGTGCATTTAACAATGCCTCTCACACCTCTTTCTCAGACATTTCAACAGCTGGGCTAATAATCAAACTCGGGCCACCTGGGTCATAGTCACAGCTTAATCCTTCTGTACTATACATCTGAGTCTGCCAGATGAAAGGTGCAATGCACAGGGTCATGTTATCATGGATGATCATGAATTTTTCTAAGACTACAGTTGTGTGTTGGTTGTAGGATCAGTAGGCAATTAAGCAACATCATCAGAAAAAGCTTAAATAATCTTTCTGTGTTGAAGATTTTTCTTCTCAATATGCATATGCTTATGGACTTCATGATCAGTAATGGTTATCAGAACTAAGCACACTTTCCCAGCCTGCAGCACTGCATGCCATATACTTCTGTCTTCACTAGGTGTCAGCATTGCATTGGGCTGGAATAACCCCCACACACACACACACACACACACACAGTGGGTGAGCTGAAGTGTGCCTCTGTTCTTCCCGCCTAGCTTATTCAGCATCAGAGCCTCCTAATCAATCTCAGGTCACATGTGCGATTTTCACTTTCAGTAGACTGTGAGGTGGAAAACTTAGATAATTTGCTTACTTCAAAGACTTATCAGCTGAAAACTTCTTCAGCTAAAGAGGATGATGACTCTGGTGGTCTTACCTTTTTCTTTCAAGACAAAAATAATTATTGGAAGACAGAATGCTCTTGCAGTAATAATTGTGCTATGTCTACTAATCAATTTATATAGTACAGCATAACATTTTTATACTAAAGATAATACCTAGAATACCTCGTCAGACTTTTAAATGTGGATTTTGATAACGGACAGTTGATGGTTTTTGAGTTAGAGCCTTTACGTCAATATTATAATGATAGACAACTTAAAAAGTTTTTATATCAGTATGAATGCTTTGTTAGGAAAAAAAAGCCATATGAAATGGGTTATGAACAGCCACTCTTGAAAATAATTTGCATAACTCTAGTCCATACCTAGATTTTATTCGTTTGTTTGAGATTTTGAATTAATTTTACTTGAGCAGCAATAATGTTAGGAATAAATTACACCAGGACATACAGGAATAAATATGACTCAGGAATTTATCCCTAATGATGCTCCAGATGTCCTGAGATTGATTTAGGAGGCTCAGTTGCTAAGTAAGCTAGGTGGGAAAAACAGAGGCGCACTTCAGCTCACACATCCGAGGGTGGGGTGGGATACATTTCAGCCCAGTGTAATCCTGACACCTAGTGAAAACAGAGGTATATGGCATGCAGTGTTGCAGGCTGGGAATGTGTGCTTAGTTCTGACAACCCATGACCAAGCAGCTGTCTTCAAAAGGCCTGGGTGAAAATGTGTACTCCAAAACAGGAAGGTGTAGCATCCATTCACATCAGCAACACTGGAGATGTCAGGGTAGACAATGGAAAATACTGCAGAAGAATACAGCAGCAGTGCTAAAGGAGGCACATAGTAAAGTTGTATAAGATCTTACCATAAAAACAGATGTCTTACATCTCACTGTTGCAGTATTTTGTGCCTCCATCCTGCCCCCTATTTTCTGTTGCCCTACTTCTGGCTGAGGGGTCCCTCTTCTAGCCTTATCTCCTTCTTATTCCCTTTCTGGATTTGCAAGTTATTGCTTTTTCTGGGTTGCTCAGGTTCTCCTGGGGCACTTCATGTCTGAGGATTAGGTGTACATACTCTATACCTTGCACGTAGGATATGCATCTGATTTACAAAGCCTGGAATGTGTAAAGGCTTTAATATGCTGGATGGATGTTAGGCTATCTTGGGCAGGATATCTCAAGAGTAAAGAATACTGCAATAGTTATGAGAAAGAACATTGACTGTTTCCACTTATACTGGCCAAATTTTATGTTGCAGGAATACCGCATTGAGCAACCAGGGGGGTACACCAGGGAATAGTTTCCTGCAGGTGTATATTGTGCTAAGAATTTTTTTTCAACGTAGTTGACTACCTGAAGAATGTTTGAGTAATTAATTGGATTCTGCTTTAGGAGTATTTAAAAAAGTGTGTGAGGTTGTGAGGTGGTATTTAGGTTATGTGATTAAAGATCAAGGCAGTAGGCATTTGTGATTGTGTTTGTGGGAAATAAGAGACATTGTATGTATTGTTCCCACAATTCCTATTTTTTCCTATGTAGTTTGTTCCCACCCTTTTCTAAAGATCTCAATTTCAGTTGTTTTACCTCTGTTAGTATATTCACTACTTCCAGTACAGTTGGGTTAGATTTTGATTTCCATTTTCTAGTAATTGCTTTTTTGGCAACCACCATTACTAGACGCAGCAAGGCCTAACCATGTCTCTTCCATTCCGATTCTGTATCATAGCTCAGAAAAATCATCTCCCTTGTCAAACCAATCTGCCCACCCAAAATCTCTGACAGTGCATCCTGCCAATTCACCTCATTTTCAGCAAATATGTTCCCAATGACCTCTTTCTTCCCCTTCACACCTCCAACATTTATTGTCTGCCTGAGGAAAAATTCTCTGGAAGTCTACTTGGGGTATACAAATATCTATGCAAACATTTCCAGGCAAAAATCCTAAATAGTCTACGTTTTGTTGCATATTTGGGAGACATACATATATCCTCCCATTGTTTCTTTGTGAATTGCTTATCTAGTCTCTCATCCCAATCCTTTCTAACCTCCTCTGATTGATTCTTAAAGTTATCATGCAATATTTTATATGGTCTACTAATGGTTTCTTTTTTAATGGCAGCTTCTGTTCTAGAGTATATTAAAAACTCTACCAGTGGTGGTCTTTCATTTAGGACCTCCCTATTTCTTTCTCTTTGCCTATACTCTGATATCAATCCCTGATAGGGAAGGCAATCTCTTACCTGCAGTCCAAATAAATTCTTGGCATCTTCCCATTCTATCATCTTTCACTCACTAGTTATTTGCTCACAGTACCTTAGTTTCTTTGCCAGTTTGCTCCAACAAATTCTGTCTCCCTCTTGCCTACTGTCTGTATCCCTAATTGCAGTCATCTCTATCGGCAGAATCTCCTTTCTCCATTCCCATGTTGGTTTAGTTCTTACAGTACTTTCTTCTGCTTTATGGATCTAAAATTCTGCATGACTACTGTTATTCTCATTAAAGGACGGCATCCAAAAATGCCAGTGCCTTCTTGTTTCTTGAGCTTCCCCTGTGTTTCATTATCATCCCTTTCCACTTTGAATTATAGTTTTCTGCTTGTGCTATGTATAGAAGTCTTAACTGTGCATCTGTGAAATGCCCCTTCAAACTGGGTAATCCCAATCCACCCTGTTCTACTGGAAGAATCAGTTCATCTCACTTGACTCTTGCCATCTTCCCTCCCAGATAAAGTCCTTCAGCTCTTTATTAATTACTACCCACAATTTCTCCTCTGGCTGATGAAAATATGCCTGACCTGTGTATAAGACTAACTGGACTAAAACCATTTTAACTGCTTGTATCTATATAACAAAGCTTCCATTTTCTCAGTTTTTGTTGTCTCTTCCCACATATCCTTAGCTGCCATATTTTTAATCCATATTCCTAAATATTTCATTTTATCATGTCCCCATAAATATGGGTATTCCTGAACAAGTTTGTGTGGGGGTACATAATTTACTGCTGTCTTTAATTTTGTACCCCCAAAAGATCTGAAACTGTCTCAAAATGTTTGTCAGGTACAAAGTAATCATCATCATCTTTCGGCTGTTCCCGTTAGGGGTCGCCACAGCGGATCATCTGTTTCCATTTCTTTCTGTCCTCTGCATCTTGCTCCATCACACCAACCACCTGCATGTCCTCTCTCACCACATCCATAAACCTTATCTTAGGCCTTCCTCTTTTCCTGTTACCTGGTAACTTCATCCTTAGCATCTTTTTCCCAATATACTCAGCATCCCTCCTAAGCACATGTCCAAACCAACGTAATCTTGCCTCTCTGGCTTTGTCTCCAAACCTTCCAACCTGGGCTGACCCTCTAATATACTTATGCCTAATCCTGTCCACCCTCGTCACACCCAGTGCAAATCTTAACATCTTTAACTCTGCCACATCCAGCTCAAACTCCTGCCTTTTTGTCAGTGTCACTGTCTCCAACCCATATAACATAGCTGGTCTCACTACCCTCTTGCAGACCTTCCCTTTCACTCTTACTGGTACTCGTCCATCACAAATCACTCCTGACACTCTTCTCCATCCACTCCATCCTGCCTGTACTCTCTTCTTCACCTCTCTTCCACACTCACCATTACTCTGAACTATTGATCCCAAGTATTTAAACTCATCCACCTTCGCCACCTCTACTCCTTGCATCTTCACCATTCCTCTATCCTCCCCTCTCATTCACACACATATATTCTGTCTTAGTCCTGCTGACCATCATTCCTCTTCTCTCTAGAGCATATCTCCATCCCACCAGGGTCTCCTCCACCTGTTCCCTACTCTCACTACGGATCACAATGTCATCTGCAAACATCATAATCCACGGGGACTCCTGTCTGATCTCGTCTGTCAACCTGTCCATCACCATTGCAAATAAGAAAGGGCTCAGAGCTGATCCTCGATGTAACCCCACCTCCACCTTAAATGCATCCGTCACTCCCACCGCAGACCTCACCGCTGTCACACTACCCTCGTGCATAACCTGTACCACTCTTACATACTTCTCTGACGTCAGGTACAAAGTAATATCATTTGCAAATAAAGTCAGCTTTTCTTGACTACCATACCAATCATACCCTTAATTTTTAAGTCCCTTATTTTCTTTGCCAATGGTTCTAAACATGCTGCAAATAATAAAGGGGAAACAGAACACCCATGCCTGGTTCCTCAGCTCAAGCAGAAATTATCAGAGAGGACCACACCCACTTCAATTTTCACCTCCAATCCCTCACATATTTTCTCCTAATCCACCTTATAATTTTTTTCAGGATATGCAAATACTTCCATTGTCCTATTCATAAAGTCCAAGCTTATTCTGTCATATGCTATCTCTGCATCAAGACCCACCAACAATGGTATTTTCTTACATTCTGCTTCCCTGTAGATCATCAATCTTCTATTAATGTTGTCAAATGTTTGCCTCCCCTCCACAAAACCACACTGATCCATATCTATCGGATTTGGCATTACTTTTGCCATTCTTTTAGCCATTATAGACATGAGCACTTAATAATCAAGGTTTAATATTGAAATGACCCATTATGAAGCTGGATCTGTTGGATCCTTACTCTATTTAGGTATTATAGCTACCACTGCTTTCTTCCAAGATGGTGGTACTTCTCCTCCTCTTAAGATACCTTTAAACAAAACCTTCCAGATCTTTATCATTTTTTTCCTCCTAGCTTCCAAACATCCAAATGAATACCATCTTCTCCTGGGGACTTTCCTGTAGATTGGTTATACATCACAATTTTTCTCTCATCTCCTCCTATCCTAACTGTTAGTAATTGAACCTCATCTACCTCTAACCTTGGCATATTTAATTCTTCCATAAACATTTCCATTTATATATTTTCTTGATTTTCATATTTCTCTGCTTTATAGAGACTCTCAAAGAATTTCCAAAATATTTCTAATACCTCTACAGGATACAGTTACCTAAGGCTCCCTAAGTTTGGAGACAGCCCTTTCTACTTTCTGTTGCCCAAGTCATCATCTTTCGGCTTTTCCCATTAGGGGTCACCACAGCGGATCATCTCTTTCCATTTCTTCCTATCCTCTGCATCTTGCTCTGTCACACCAACCGCCTACATGTCCTCTCTCACCACGTCCATAAACCTTATCTTAGGCCTTCCTCTTTTCCTCTTACCTGGCAACTCCATCCTTAGCATCTTTTTCCCAATATACCCATCATCCCTCCTCAGCACATGTCCAAACCAACGCAATCTCGTCTCTCTTGCTTTGTCTCCAAACTGCCCAACATGAGATGACACTCTAATATACTGATTCCTAATCCTATCCATCCTAGTCACACCGAGTATAAATCTTACCATCTTTAACTCTGCCACATCCAGCTCTGACTCCTGCCTTTTTGTCAATGCTACTGTCTCCAACCCATATAACATAGCTGGTCTCACTACCCTCTTGTAGACCTTCCCTTTCACTCTTACTGGTACCCGTCTGTCACAAATCACTCCTGACACTCTTCTCCACCCATTCCACCCTGCCTGTACTCTCTTCTTCACCTCTCTTCCACATTCACCATTACTCTGAACTGTTGATCCCAAGTACTTAAACTCGTCCACCTTTACCAACTCTACTCCCTGCATCCTCACCATTCCTCTACCCTCCCTCTCATTTACACACATATATTCTGTCTTAGCCCTGCTGACCTTCATTCCTCTGCTCTCTAGAGCATATCTCCACCTCTCCAGAGTCTCCTCAACCTGATTCCTACTCTCACTACAGATTACAATGTCATCTGCAAACATCATAGTCCACAGGGCCTCCTGTCTGATCTCATCTGTCAACCTGTCCTTCACCACTGCAAATAAAAAAGGACTCAGAGCTGATCCTTGATGTAATCCCACCTCCACCTTAAACGGATCTGTCACTCCCACTGTAGTCCTCACCACTGTCACACTACCCTCGTACATATCCTGTACCACTCTTACATACTTCTCTGCCACAACACCACAACTCTTCTCTAGGCACCCTGTCATATGCTTTCTCCAAGTCTACAAAGACACAATGCAACTCCTTCTGACCTTCTCTGTATTTCTCCAATAACACTCTCAGAGCAAACATTGCATCTGTAGTGCTCTTTCCTAGCATGAAACCATACTGCTGATCACTAATCATCACCTCCCTTCTTAACCTAGCTTCTACTACTCTTTCCCATAACTTCAAGCTGTGACTGATCAATTTTATCCCTCTGTAGTTACTGCAGCTCTGCACATCACCCTTATTCTTAAAGATAGGTACCAAAACACTTTTCTCCACTCCTCAGGCATCCTCTGACTTTCCAAAATTTCATTAAACAATCTAGTTAAAAATTCCACTGCCATTTCTCCTAAGCACCTCCATGCTTCCACTGGTATGTCATCTGGGCCAACAGCCTTTCCATTCTTCATCCTCTTCATAGCTGTCCCTACTTCCTCCTTGCTAATCTGTTTCACTTCCTGATTCACTATCCTCACATCATCCAACCTTCTCTCTCTCTCATTCTCTTCATTCATCAGCCTCTCAAAATACTCTTTCCATCTACTCAACACACTCTCCTCTCTTGTGAGTACCTTTCCCTCACTATCCTTTATCACCCTTACTTGCTGCACATCTTTCCCAGCTCTGTCCCTCTGTCTAGCCAATCGGTACAGGTCCTTTTCTCCCTCTTTAGTGTCCAATCTCTCATACAACTCTCCATATGCCTTATCCTTAGCTTTCGCCACCTCTCTCTTTGCCATGTGCCTCATCTCCTTATACTCATGTCTACTTTCTTCATCTCTTTGACAATCCCACTTCTTCTTCGCCAGCCTCTTCCTCTGTATACTCTCCTGTACTTCCTCATTCCACCACCAGGTCTCCTTGTCCTCTTTCCTCTGTCCAGATGTCAAACCAAGCACCTTTCTAGCAGTCTCCCTTACTAGTTCTGCTGTAGTTACCCAGCTATTCGGTAACTCTCCACTGCCTACCAGTGCCTGTCTTTTTTTTTTTTTCAATAATATTTTTATTGTTTTTCCCATTCATATCACAAGAGTAAATACAGGTTTTATACAGTTGGTACAAACATCAATAACACTTATGTCATATTTACACTATTTACAAGAATGTTTTCAACACTTAGTGATATTACAAAAGATAAAACCTTCTTTTTTATTTGTATTACCCTGCCTATCAAGTACTACTACACTTATTGTGGGTGATAATTGTGTATATTATCAATGCAATCCCTATTCAATGATTCATGCAAGTATAATGTTGAAAATTTGTTCCCAAAGTTTCAAACTCATATGTTTTTGGCTATGTTTATTTAATATGTATTTGTGAGCTAATATATGTTTTATCGCTAAAGTCCTAAAGCTGTTCCATGAAAGCATAGATGGTGTTAACCAGTTGGTTGCTATGTAAAGTTTTATTAATAAGAAAATATTTATAAGAATGGATTTCTGTTTTTTTGATAAATTATTTGGCAAGATATGTAAAATCGTAAATTCCCAATTGAGTGTTGACATTTGGTAACCCATTTTTTTAAGTTGTAATTTCAGTGAGTTCCAAAATTTGAAAACACATTTACAACTCCAGAACATGTGCAGAAGGTCAGCTGTTTCATCTTTACAAAGTGGACACATTTGGGAGTTTTTGGGGTTAAATTTATGTAATCTAAGACGTGTGTAATAAGCATTATTATATATCATGAGTTGGGTAAATGTTAGTTTTTGAAGTGTTGTGGATTTTATAGTTAAATTAATTGCTTGCTCTATTCTATGGTTGTCTATCAATGGTAGTTTATCTCTCCAGTACTTAGATATGAGTATATCATCTTGAAATTTCAGCTCTTTTATTAATTTGTATGAGCATGATATACATTTCTTATTTTGTATAAGAGTTTGCCATAGTAGGTTACATTTCCTTAGATCATCTTTATTTACCTTAGTATCATTCAAATAACCTATACATAATTCTTTAATCTGTCTTAGAATCGACAGACACACCTTTGGAAGGCCCATCTGAGTTCTTATTTCTTGAGCTGAACAATTTAAATATGGGTATAAATCTTGTAGTGTGATATGAGTTATAAGTGGAATTTTTTTCAGATCGATTAGCTGATTATTAATTTTCAAGTTAGGGTTTTTGTGAATGGGCTGTAGAGTCATCATAGGTTTTATATATATTTTTTATACATACTTATTCACATATATATATATATATATATATATATATATATATATATATATACTTTCACACACATATATTTATACATAATATTGAGGTATAGATTGAGTCACATAAGTATACAGATATGGATATGTATGTGTATGTATTTTTTACATTTTCATATTTATATGTTTATGTATTTTTATATTTTTATGTTTATATATGAATTTTTTATATATGTCTGTTTGCGTATAGGTACATCATGTGTATGAATATATTTTATTAATATTTTATTATTATTTTTAGAAACTCACAGTAGACTGCCAGTTTTATTAGACAATTCTGTCAGTCAACAACTGTCTTTATAAAGCTCTCTCTAAAGACAAGGAAATTAAATGCTGTAAATTAGAATTAATTAGAATTAATTAGCTAATTAACATTCAGAGATTTCATTGGCTTAAGAAAGAGTTAAGCAGAGATATAAGGGAGTTTTTTACTTTTTATTTTCATTAAAGTCTGAAGAAGCGCCCTGTGAGGCGTGAAAGCGCTTACTTTCTACAAATAAAGGATACATCAGCTTTTTAAGTTGGCTTCTATTGTCGTGGTGTGCTTCTAATCTCTTTTTTCTATAGGTTGAAAAAGATCCATTGTTTTGAATAGGTTCTGTGTTAGTAAAACAGAGTTTTTGAGGGGTTCCATTAAATTATATGTTTTGATATTTTCACTATTTAAGAAAGGTAGCGCTTTAGGGTTTATATTCAAACTTTGAATATATTTAAAGCTTAGTTTTACCCAATATGGAGACCAACTATTTTCTTGTGAATTGTAATTTGCAATTCTTAGCATTCTATTTGCATTTATAATCAAGTAATAATATTAAAAATTTGGAAGGTCTAGTCCACCTTTACTTTTTGGTTTGTCATATGAAATTCTACATTTTTTCGGATCCCAAATAAATCTAGCGAATTCAGTGTGAATTTGCTTAAAAAATTTCTTGGGTATTAGTAACTGTGAAGAAGACATAAAAATGTATAATAATCTAGGCAAAATATTCATTTTGATAATTGAAACTTTTGCTAGTACTGGTAATTTTAGATTTATCCATCTTTTTAGATCAAGTAGAATGTGGTCCCACTTTGGTTTAATGTTATTAAGATAGAAATTTTTATTATCTGTGGAGAATATAATTCCGAAATATTTAATCCTTTCTTCAGATTTTATTTGACCTATCAGAGGTAGAAGTGAGAAGGGTTTTGGTGATTTTAATGGAAAAATGTTGTTTTTTTTTATATTTATTTTATAGTTTGATATTGAAGAAAAGTCTTTAATAGCCAACAGTATTTTCTCAGTGTCTGAGACTGGTGTTGTGCAATATATATTAAGATCATCAGCAAAAGCTGACAAGGATATTGTTGTGTTAAATATTATTGGAGCATTATGGTATATATTTTGTTTGATATATAAGAATAAGGGTTCTAAATATAGGTTAAACAATAAGGGAGATAGACGGCATCCTTGTCTAGTACCATTTTTAATTTGTATTCTATTAGACCAGCTTTTATTTATATATAGTGCTGTATAAGGATTGTTATATAGTACTTGCAGGGTTAGAACAAATTCTTGAGGAATATTAAAATATGGTAAAATTTGTAGTAAAAATTTTATGTTAACTCTATCAAAGGCCTTCTGAGCATCTATAATCAGTGCATATATGATTAGGTTAAACAGATTATCATAGGAAATTAATGTGTGTAATGTTAGTGTATTGTCACTGGTTTGTCTAGCTGTTAAGAAACCAGATTGTTGATTTGAGATGATTATATCTGTAATTTTTTTCAGTCTGTTGGCCAGAATAGATGTTAAGATTTTGGTATCTAAATTAAGTAATGATATGGGTCTGTAGTTGTCCGGGTTCTGTAGATCAGTTTTTTTCTTTAGGTATGAATATTGGTTTGGATGCAGTAAAGTGAATGTCATTAATTTTATTGTTCAGAATATAGTTTAGTGTATGAGCTGAAATTTGTGCCACCGCATTATGAAATGTTTTAAGGAACTTTGTTGTGAGCCCATCAGGGCCTGGAGATTTATGTGGTTTTAATTTTTTAATTGCAATTATTATTTCATCAATGGTTATTGGTTCTATTAATTCTCTTTTCTGTTCCTCATTAATTCTCAGAAAATTAAGTTTTTGAAGAAAATCTCTACCATTTTCGCTTATGTTTAAGTTTTCTTGTTCTCCATATATTTGTGAGTATATGGTTTCAAAAATGTTGATAATATCCTCCATTTTTGTATAACGTTTGTTTTTGTATAGTATTTCAGCAATTTGAGATGGTGTCTTAGACTGATTGATGATTCTTGCTAGAGCCCGTGATGGTGTTTGAATATGGTTAGCATAGTTTGCCAGAATTTTAGTTTCTTGAAATGATAGATTATTGTTGTGAATCATAAAAAGGTCTTTCTGACATTTCAATAGATCCTTTTCCGTTTGAATGTTATAATTTTTAATTAGATCCTGTTCTAATGATTTACTTTTAGCCTCCAATTGCTGAATTACTTTAATTTGGATCTTCTTATAATAAGAGGCTTTTTGAAGAAAAATACCTCTTATTTAAGTTTTGATTGTCACCCATTCAATATCAGGAGGGTGTTTTTGTTTTCCTAAATTGGCTATAGCTACTTAAGGATGTCTTGAACTTCCTGAATTATATCCCTTTTATTTAAAAGATTAGGGTTTAGCGACCAATTATAACCCCTTATAGGTATGCTACTTTTGATGTTCTTAGTAATGCTCAAGGTTATTTTGGATAGATAGTGATCGGATAGAAACCGAGTGTGCACTGATATTGACGGGTCAAAATTATTCAGCTTTTCTGAAATAAGAAAAAAGTCAATTCTCAATCACATTTTATGACAACTTGAGTAAAATGTATAGTTATTTGGATTATATGGGTTGTTACCCTAAGTGAAAGGGTCATATATGTTAAAATCATATTTGAGTTCACTTAGTGAAAACACTGCTTGTTTGTTATATGCTGCCTGTGGACTTGATGTATCTTTCTTAGGATTTTGATATGCATTCCAGTCTCCTCCAATTATTATGTAATGGTTTTTATACTGATTTAAAATAGGATGCAATGAGGCAAAAAAAGAGTGTTGGTTATTACAGGGCACATATAGATTAAGCAGTAAAATAGGTTTATCATAGGTAGGAGTTGATAGGGTTACATAGCACCATCTGCCTTCTTTATCTGTTTTGGATTCCAGAATTTTATCTTGATACTGATCTTTAATGATTATAGCTACTCCTGCACTGTTGGTTCTACCCTCAGAAGCTATAACTTCTCTTATCCATTTTTTTCTTTTTATTTCTGACCATTGTTCTGTAGTTAAATGAGTTTCTTGGATTAATATGCAACTTGCTCTCGCCTTCAGAACTACATGTAAAAACAGTTTTCTTTTTTTGATGTTTTGGAGCCCTTTAATATTCCATGAATCTATTTCCCACATTCATGAAACTTTCTTTTTTGTAGTAGTGGTCTTGAATGTTTGTGTAACTGTGTTGGGTTGCAATTATTTCTAAGAAAAATATGATACGAAAGCATTCTTTCATTCCCGTCCCTTCTCTGTGCCTACCCACTATACTCCTGGACCAGGAATTAAACAGGGCCTGTCCCAATTTAGATTCTGTAAATATTTGCACTCTTAGTATATGTATAACATGAATGTTGGTATTTGAAAGGTGAGGAAAATGTAATAGCCCCGAAACATCTACCCTAATTAATACAAAGTCTAACCCACTCATTCCCTAATAACACTGTTTTAACGACCACGTCTCCTTATATGAGCTTTGAAATGAGTTGTCTAAAATTGCATAAACAGTTTAAACCAGACCTGATCTTAATTTAGCACAAGTCACCTCTTTCTAATCTACTTGTTACTAATAGTAATTGAACTATTGAACTTTTATCAACTGTTTAACTCATATCTCAAGGTTATTAACTGATTATGTTTATAGAGTAAAGTCCTAGCTTGACTAGTCTTAGATTTTGTGTGGTTCTTCCTCTTCTGTATCATAGACTGCTATCCCTAGTTATTATTTCCTTATTTTATGATGGTATACAAATTGAAAATTATAGGGATCTAAAACTCCTAGCTCCCACCAGCTATAATACCCTTGTTTTGTCATATTTTAACCTTGGGTGTTCTTGTATTAACAATAAGGGTCTTAACATCTCTTCATTTTCCACCCATTCTATACTTAACAGTTATTTTAATTACCTATAAGACTTTGATGTATCTTATAGTGAACCATATAAGCATACAATACCGTGTGATCAAGTACCTCCATTTGTATAAACATTTAAGTGGGTACCAAAATAGGTATGTAAATTTTCCAATACTGGAAGCAATACTTTTTGTTTATAGATTTCTAGTTTATGCACCCACTTCAGTAATTACTTGTGCTCTTTTCATCTGATGTTTACATACAACAATAAATCACTGTTTTTGGATCTCTCTAATGTAAATATGAATTTGGTAACATTAGAGCTATTTGGTGATAATTATACCCAAAATACTATCCGCTATGAGACAGTCAGGTCAGAAATTTAACATTGCTAGAACATTTTAATTTATTCCACAATACCTATTTCAGTATAATCTTATGCAAAAAACAAACATTAAGCTGTGATGCTCAGCACCAATTTATAATGCACTGAAAAAATAAGTAATTAAGATTGGATACTTTAAATGTATATAAAATGCCAGTATTGTTTCAAAATTGCTTTATATGTGTTTTGTTTACTTGGCACCCTTATGCATATAATAATTATATTGGCGCATACATTTGACACAATGTTAGTAGTGAAGAATTCATCTGTAAATGGTATTTTTGTTACCAAAAGAGAATTACTTCAGTAATTTTTTAACATTTAATTGCTTATTGGTAGTGAAGGGATAATGTAGTTGATGCATCTGACATGTTTAACATTGAGAGTTGTTTGGTGTCGAACCTTGCATGTTTATGAGTATTTTGGATTGTATTTAGTGTAAATGATTTATTGCATATACCTCTTTAGTTGAATGAAGTCTACAGGAAAAGTTAATAAACATGTCTACTTCTTATAATGTTAACTAATTGAACAACTGAATTTTTTTTTATTTTATTTACAGTTCCTTCATCTTTTCTGGCTTTCTACACAGCTAAGCCGGTTGCTTAGCTTCTCAACGGGGGATTTATCTTGTTGTTGGACTTCCGGAAGCACCACCTCCTCAAAGAACCCTCAGAAGCCAGAAATCAATTTTCAGTTCCTCGCGTGGGAATGCTGAATAGTCCCCAATGCTGCAAATTTCTTAGCGAGGTTCACGTACCTCGCAGAGCGAGATTTCAGGTCGCACCACTTTAAAAATGAAGCCTTGAAGCTGGACAAAGTAAATTCAAAGAAAAGTAAGTCCTCGACTATTTCCACGACATGAAGCCGAACTCGGAAGCCATGCCAGATCCACCGGAGGGTGCACTCAACTGTCCAGGTCGGGAACTTTCTTGAAAACCTTCATAAAGGTAGATTTTGCTTCTTTTCTGTTAGCGACTGTGTATTTAATCCCCTCCACATAAAATATTAGAGAATTTGGGTATTTCATTTGAAATTTTTCTTTTCTGTCTATCAGAAATTTGCAATAGGGGGATAAGAGCTGTCTAGCTTGTCTAACTTGAAGAGACAGGTCCTGGGTTAGGAAGATTCTGTTATTACTCCATAGTATAGACCCCCCATGTTTCTTTGTATTTGTTAGTATTTTGTTAACATCTTGAAAGTTCAGCAGTTTGACATATATTGGTCTTGGTATATTAGAAGTTTGAGTTTCTCTCAGGGCTGTGTGGGCTCTCTCAATTATTATTTGGTGTGCTGTTTTTTGGTCATTTAGTAGTGCTGCAAACACATCAATTATAGAATGGATCAGGTCATTGTGCTGTATATTTTCCGGCATACCTCTGATGATTATATTATTCCTTCTGGATCTTGCCTCGAGGTCTATAATTTTTGCCTGCATGGTTTGTATGTCTGCTTCATAGGATTCCGATTTTTTGGATAGTAGGGCTATTTTTTCCTCATTTTCCACTAGTTTGGCTTCAGAGTTATCCATTCTTTCCAAGATTTGATTAAAGGAAGATCCAAAAGTCTGCAGTTGAATAGACAGATCTTTAATTGCCACTTGAATAGGTAGTAAAGCTACTTTTATATCATCCATGTTTGCCAGTTGATCTGTTTTATTTTTTGTCCCAGATTTTGCAGCATCTTGTTGTTTTGCTGTTTTCTATTTTTTAGAATTTAAATCTTTTTCCGGTGATAATAACTGAGAGAGTTTGGTTTTTGTTGTTGTGAAGTCCATCTTTTTATCTTCTTTGGACATTTGGTGAAGATAAAACGTCTCAACTTGAAGGTGAATTTGCAGGATGCTTTGAGCACACGGTTTCCTTCCTTTGTTTCTCAGTTCCAGTTAATCCTCTACAATCCTGGTATATTTGATGTTTATTTTATTTTAATTTCTCCTTCTTAGGGTATCTGGAAGTTAATCGTAGTTGTTCACTCAGAGTATTTATTTTAAAACGGCTCAGGTCTTTCTTCTAGGTTGATTTTTAATCCATAAGTTTTGGAGAGCTATGCATTAGCAGTGTTTACAGAACAGCGGCCATCTTTGAATCCTCCCCAGTGCCTGTCTTAACTCTTCCCTAAACTCCACTTCACAATCACCTTTTTTTAACTTCCACCATTTAATCCTTGGCACTGCGTTCACACTCCTCCTCCTCTTCTTGATCACCAACGTCATCCTACAGACCACCATTCTATGCTGCTTAACTACACTTTCCCCTGCCACCACTTTACAGTCTCCAATCTCCTTCAGACTGGCCCTCCTACATAGGATATAATCCACCTGTATGCATCTTCCTCCACTCTTGTATGTCACCCTATGCTCCTCCCTCTTCTTAAAATAGGTATTCACCACAGCCATGTCCATCCTTTTCACAAAATCCACAATCATCTGACCTTCTGCATTCCTCTCCTTAACACCATACCTACCCATTATTTCCTCATCCCCTCTGTTCACTTCACCAACATGCCCATTAAAGTCCGCTCCAATCACTAGTCTCTCACCCTTGGGTACACTCACCACAACTTCATCCAACTCACTCCAAAATTTCTCTTTCTCAACCATCGCACACCCAACCTTTGGAGCATATGCACTAACAACATTCATCATTACACCATCAATTTTGAGCTTCATAAACATCACTCTGTCAGACACTCTCTTCACGTCTAAAACACTCTTGGCATATTGTTCCTTTAGTATAACCCTACCCCATTTCTCCTGCCATCCACACTATGATAGAACAATTTGAACCCATTTCCTAAACACCTGGCCTTACTTCACTTCCATCTGGTCTGTTGTACGCACAATATATCAACCTTCCTTCTCTCCATCATATCAGCTAGCTCTCTTCCTATACCAGTCATACTGCCAACATTCAAAGTTCCTACCCTCATTGCTACACTCCTAACCTTCCTCCTCTCTTCCTGCCTTCGGGCATGCCTTCGCTCTCCTCTTCTCCTTCGGCCAACAGTAGCCCAATTTCCGCCAGCACCCTGTTGGCTAACAGTACTGGTGGCAGTCGTTGTTAACCCGGGCCCTGACCAATCCAGTATGGAAATATGAAATTTTTGCGCCATAAGTGTTATGGCAGAATTTTTATGCCAGATGCCCTTCCTGACGCAACCCTCCCCATTTATCCGGCTTGGGACCGGCACAAAGAAATGCACTGGCTTGTGCATCCCCAGTGGCTGGGTTTTTCTGTTGCCCGAGTCATTGTGCTAAAAGTTTTTGTGCTCTAGTGTTATCAAAAAACAGTTGCTTAACAGCAACCTTTCTAAGCTTGTGCATATTACTGAGGTAATCCCTTATTTTCTACCTAGCATTCTGCAGCTGATCCTCCTCTTGTTCTGTGACATTCCCCTTTTTCGGAAATACTCTAACATTTGTCAATCCATCTAAATAATTACTGTTAATTTTTAACCATAGGTCTCTTTCTTTTTCCACCGTATTTTTAAACTCCACCTTAATTTTTATCCCACTGCCTAACTATATTTTCAGAAGAAATTTCTATCCTCTCTAACAGCTCTTGAATAATTTCCACTACCCATTTCTTAAATTCCTCTCTTTTCAACAGACAGTTGGGAAAGTGCCAGTGTCTCATTTTTATTTGATTACCCTGTGCTTGTAATTTAGCTATTATTGGTGGATGATCTAAAATGGTTATCGGGTGGGTATCAAGACCTTCAATTAAATGCACATGTTTCTGTGACGGGTAAATTCTGTCTAGTTTGTCTATCTTGGAGAATAATATGCAAATTCACTCCAAACTCCTATTATTCACATCTTCCATGACAAATATTTTCATAAATTTCTTCAGACATCTACCTTCCTTTCTTATATTTTCCCTTCTGGGCCCCTCAGACATCTTTACAGCTGTAAATCAATTCCAGTCCCCACCTATAAGTGATATTCCTTGTTGAAAACTGATCATTTCTCCCAGAATTTTCTTAAGCTCCATTATAGCAGTTTTAGGTGGAATGCAAATAAATGCCAGTAGCCCCTTAGCACTACAAATCTGCCATTATTATCATTTTATCTTCTATCACTATTAGAGCTCCTCTTGTAATTAATATAAGTATTCCTCTTTTCCTTTGTCCCAGGTATTCCATTGAATAACCATCATGAAAACCTTTCTTTATCAAATTCACATGTTCAGTTCTTTCTAAGTGTGTCCCCTGTAACATAGCTATTTGCACTCTACATGTTTTAATAGAGTTTACTGCTCTTTCTTGTTTGTATTTATCTGTGAAGCCATTTACATTTAAAGAGATTAAAGAAAGCATAATTTTATTTTAAAAAATTATTATTCCCACCTTTTATGTCTAACACCTTTTTTGTCAAATGTCTAGTTCCAGCTTTTGTGTTACATGCAGGCACTGTCTGGCAGGTTGAACTTTTATACAGTTGTTTCTTGTCATATACATTTCAGCCTGTCACATCTTATAAAACTTTTTGTTTTACTGAAAGCCCTCAAATAAAAAAATAAACACACTCCCAATACCTTCCAAAAACCTATTAACTTAATACTAACACACAAAACTATGTACACCATTAAATACTGAAGTTTTACCCTTCTAATAGGAACAAAAGTCCCAAACTGACAGCCACACTCACATATCTGAGTTAACCTAAAATAAAGCTCATCCATGCTATGGCACGTGGTTCAGCCTGTGCTTCTACTAACTGCTGATTGGTTTTGTCTTATCATTACAGCTCTGCCAGCTGGGAAAATCCCTGAATGTTTTCCAACAACATTAACTATCTTGTGAAAGCCACTGAATGCTTTGGGAGAACATTATCGATTTTGGGAAAACAATGAATGCTTTCAGAGAACATTATCTTCTAGCCAATTTCTCTTTTCTTTTTTTTTTCCTCAGCCAATAACTCTCCACCAGACTGTAGCCAGCTTCTCTTTACCAGATTGTATCCATGGAGACATGAGAACCATGCAGGCAGTTTCTCTTTATCAGAGTTTTTTCCATGGAAACATGAAGATCAGCAGCAGAATTGTTACTAAGCATACATGTATTTGCCAGAAAAAAGCATCATAACATCCAATGTTCTTTTTCATTTACCTGCTCTCTCTTAAAATGTGTTGCTAAATCAATCTGAAGTCTTTAATCCAGTCATTTCCCAGTGTAAGAATAAGAAAAAGCACATTCATTTTTCTTTTATCGTGCTTTTTAACCAGGCTTTTTTATGCACTGCAGTCCCTGCATTTCTTAAAACTGAACAAGAAGGGAGAAAAAAAAAAAAGAACAGCAACACCTGTTTACAATCCCATTACAATTAACATTCAGTAAAGAAAACCACATGCCACAAAACTGGTACTATTTAAGAAAACAAATCTTTACTTACAGTTAACTTTCTTCCTCCTCTTTCCTTCTCCAAAGCAACTTTCCCAAACAATGACACAGTAAGGCATATGCTTTACAGTCCCCAAGTCCAATGAATTCTGAAAAAGTTCAACATTTCCAGATTTTCTTGTTCTGTCATATTTCACAAATATAACTATTGCATTGTAATCCCATATTAAGTTACTCTTTTTATTACTGTTCATCTCCGAAATCCTGTCTCTGCTTCATTTCCAATTTACTCTTGATTCTTCTAGTCAACTCCACTGCACCCTTCCTTCTCTCTAACATTTTCCACTGACAATTTTGAAAAGGTTTCACAGATACAGTCCCTCTCTGGTCTTTACTACCAGGAGAACAAGAAGCAGAATCTCCTTCTGTTTCATATCTTACTTTTTGCTGGACAAACTTGTGTATTTGCTCCTTAGCACGTACTTCATCAAAGAATGATTTTGTCCCTCCAGGGAATAATACCCTGAAGACAGCTGGGTACAGCAGTATGAATCTCACACCTGTATCTCGACATTCCCTGAATAGTGGAATACACTTGCTCCTCTTCTGTCTGGTGTACAAAGAGTAATCATTCTCCACAAACACTCTGATGTCTCATACTTTTAGTACTTTGTTCTTCTGCCACAATTTTGCCAGAATCAACTCCTTCTGCTGGTAGGATTGCATCTTTACTATTAAAGGTCTAGGTTGCTTTCTTATAGCTAGGTTTGGAGCATACACATGATGTGCCCTTTCAACTAACAACTCCTGCTGTGAAATACCAGTCCAGTTGCTTATTTGTGCTTTCATAAAATTAATTCAGTCTGTTCCTTCCAACTTCTCTGGTACAGCTGAAAATCTCAGGTTCTCCTCTACATGCTCTGTCCTCTAATTCTATTTTTGAAACATCTTTTCCTGAGTAATTTCATATTCAGCCAGCCTTTTCCTTTTCTTTATTTTGAACTCTGATTTTTGTAGGTTTATCATCTCATCTGAATATCTGTTTAAAGCTTCTTCCATTTTCCAGCATTTTGTTGTTTGTGTTGATATACCCCATTAGTGTTTTGTTTATTTTAACAAAGTCTGTATGCAGTTGTCTTATATCTTCTTATAGGTTGATGGAAGTAATGTCTGAAGACTGCATTGTTTTCTGCTAAACAGCTGCAAAACTTTCCCCAGTTGGTGTTTCTTCCTTACTTTTTGTAGCGGATTATTTTTCAGGTCTTCTGAATTTCTTTATTCCTGGAATTCAGGCAGTGCATTTACTAGCCAGTTACTGAAATTTACCCATAAACACAAGTCTACTGGCCTTCGCTGCTGGGTTTCTGTTCTTATACCGGGAGAGCTAGAAATAAGCTGTTACTCAATGTGCAGCCATTTTGGAAGTCCAGCTAAATATTGTGTTGGTAATCTTGAGGAAACTTTAACCTGGAAATTTCCATTACTCCTTAGCTCTCAAAAAAATTTAAAAAACACTAATACCAATATTGTACTTAGTGTAAGTACTTATGTTAGTAAACTATTGCTACTAACGGGACAGATTTAATTTTTTTTTTTTCAAATAGGATTAGAAATATGCCTAACATAGTAATAACTGATGAAGTGGGTGTAGTATACTGAATATTTACACTTGGTGTGGTTTAATCACGAGTGCAAAGCCTGAGTGATTAAGCAAAACCAACATGGGTAAATCTTCAATATACTGCACCATAGAGTCAGTCATTGCTATTATACAATGACATTTAAGAAAAAAAATTACTTACTTTTCTTAAATATTGTCTTGTACAATGGTGCCATGGTGTTCTGCTTTTGCTGGATATTCTGCTGCTTTTTTTTATGTAATGCATATGCATATGGGACTAACATTCCCACACTTATGCAGTACATCAGTTCTTTGGAAAGGAAGCAATGGAGAAAGGAAGATCTCCGTTGCTTTTTTTAAAATTTTTTTTTAAATAAGGTTGAAATTCAGACAATTTAGAGGTACAAGAGAGAGACAGGATGGAGAAAATACAAGGGAAATCGGGTATGTTTGCTTAGTTTGGAATAACTTACCTGCTTTTCCTAGTATTTTCTCCATACTGTCTCTATTGTAACTCTGAACTGTCCAGATTTTTAATGTTTTTATTATTTTTTTATGGTGAAGAAAACTTAAAAAGTTATAGCATATCCATCCATCCTCAACCCTTTTTCTCATTTTGTACATGGAGTCAGGGTATCACTTCCACAGTAACAATCACCTCCAGGAGACCTGACTTTTTTCCATTAGTATATGCTTGATTTACAATGGGCACGCTGGTTGGGCTGACCAATCAGTGTTTTTGAATGTTAATGGCCAGTCATTGTATAATAAGCAAATAAAAAGTACAGTTTTGTACCTACCATAAATGTAGATGTTCGAAGATCCACATTGCTGCAGTCCTTACACTTGGGTAGTCTGCTGTCCTCGGTCGGCCCAAATATCAAAGTATAAGGCTGACGTCGGTCAAGGCGCATTAGACTGACATCAGGACGTCAGGGTACAAATGCGCATGACCAACGTCATATCCTCAGTCTTTTCTTGCCCCAGATGTCAGAAGACCCTAAAAAGAAAGGTCAAAACCAAAAGACAGCAAACAACCAACCAACCACCCTTGCCCTAATAATATGTACAATATATACAATATTTACAACCCAACCCACACAACCGCCTCTAACTACAGAGGGGAAGGAGGGAGGGTAAATTGGACTGCAGCAATGTGGATCTTCGAACATCTACATTTATGGTAGGTACAAAACTGTACTATGTTCTTCATCTCACATTGCTGCAGTCCTTACACTTGGGTAGAATCCCAAAGCAGAGGTAAGGGAGGATGGCAAAACTATAAAGAAGCAGGAGCTGCCAAAATGCCCTGTAAAATAGCAGTGGCAAAACCAGCCCTAGATTTAGAGTAAAGTGGAAGGTGGTAATGCTTAGAGAAAGTATGCACTGAACTCCAAGTAGCTGCCTCCAAAATATCCTTAGTTGCCACCCCCCTTAAAAATGCTGTCGAAGTGGCAGTAGCCCTAGTGGAATGAGGCCTAATCCCAGCTGGAATCTCCTTGCCATGATGGGAATAACAGAAAGCAATGCAAAACCCAATCCACTTAGAAATAGTTTGTTTTGACACAGGCTTGCCCTGAGAACTCAAAGCAAAAGAAACAAATAACTGCTGAGACTGCCTGAACCCCTTAGTCCTGCTTAAATAATAACGCAACTGCCTGTGTACATCTAAAGTGTGCAAAATCTTTTCCCCTTTATTTTGGGGATTTGCATAAAAAGTAGGCAAATGAATAGTTTGGTTTAAAGCCACACTAGAAACCACTTTAGGCATAAAGGAAGGATTAGTACGCAAAGATACCCTATCCTTATGGAAAATTAAGAAAGGCTCAACCGCCATAAGGGCCTGCAATTCAGAAACCCTTCTTGCAGAGGTAATGGCCAACAAAAAAGCAGTCTTCCATGACAAATATTTCAACTCGGTAGTAGCTGCAGGCTCAAAAGGTTGTAGAGTGAGTTTCTCCAACACAAAATTGAGATCCCAAGCAGGAGTAGGAGCTCTACGTGGGGTCTTATATTCTTTGCCCCTCTAAGAAATTGCTTGAACAAAGGATGAGAAAACAATGGTGGGTCACAGTCATAGTGAGCCGAAATTGCTGCAGCATGAACCTTAATAGAAGAGAAGGACAAACCTTTGTCCAATAACTCAGTAAGATATTGAAGAGCCACACTTAAATTAGGCTCAGAAACATCAAAATCCTTTGCTGCACTCCAAAATAAAAATCTCTTCCATTTATCTGCGTACACTTTCCTTGTACTAGGCCTTCTAGCTTCCAGAATCACATTCAAAACTTGCTGTGGAAGTTGAGACCCTCTATGGTTCAAAACAGAATATGCCAGGCTGTTAGGTGAAGAGAGTGAAGCTTGACATTGAGTAAATGACTGTCCTCCTGAGACAACAGGTGTGGAATCGAAGGTAAAGGCCATGGAGGCTCCTGCCAGACTTCTCAGTAATGGGTACCAGTGCTGTCGAGGCCAATCTGGAGCTATTAAAATCATCCTTGGCTTGTCCTGTCTGACCTTTAGAAGTACCTTTGGGAGGAGAGGCAGAGGTGGAAAGGCATACACATGAAGATTTCTCCAATTGAAAGAAAGAGCATCCACTTTCCAAGCTGTGGGATGAAACCTTTTCGTGCAAAACTTTGGTAGCTGGTGGTTTAGTGGAGAAGCGAACAGATCTATGTCTGGAGTTCCCCATGACACTGTCAATTTCTGAAATACATGAGGATCCAATTTCCACTCGTGGGGATCCATAATTCGTCTGCTCAACACATCTGCTAAGGAGTTCTGTGCTCCCGGCAGAAACCTTGCCTGAAGATTGAGCTGTAAACTGAGAGCAGTCTCCCATAAAATCATCGCTTGCCTGCATAGAGGATAAGAATGTGTTCCCCCTTGCTTGTTGATGTACCACATGACAGTTGTGTTGTCTGTTAGAATCAACACCTGCCCTGGAAGAAGTAAATCCTTGAAAGCTATTAATGCAAACTGGACTGCTAACATCTCCTTCAAGTTGATATGTAGATGTTGTAGTCTGGCAGGCCACTTGTCTTGTATCCACTTTCCATTCAGATGAGCTCCCCAAGCTTTGTCTGAGGCATCTGTCGTTAGAATCTGACTTGCCTCTGGCCGGGTCACAGAGAGTCCCTTGTTTAGGTGACATTCCTGAGCCCACCACAAAAATTCCTTTTGAATGCAAGGTATTATTTGAATGACAGTGTCCAGATCCTGGCAGTGCTGTGTCCATACATTCTTGAGATACCATTGCAGCTTCCTCATATGCAGTTTGGCATTGGGAAGCACCAGAATACAAGATGCCATGAACCCCAAGGCTTGAAGGACTGTCCTTGCAGTCAGCCTGGACTGATGAGACAATTGATGAAAGTAAAGGGAAAGATTCTTTTGTTTGTCCGGGGTCAAAAAGGCCATCTGGGATGCTGTATTCAGTCTTACACCCAGAAAGCACATGTCCTGAGAGGGTACTAGACTGGACTTTATTTCGTTCACAGAATACCCCAGGCATCTTAGCACTGCTATCACATATTCCAGATGATGAAGAAGCTCGTCCTTCCTTGAGCCAGAATCAGGCAATCGTCCAAATAAGGATAGATCTGTATTCCTTTCAGCCTGAAGAAAGCTATCACTGGAGCCAGAACTTTTGTGAACACTCTGGGCGCAGTAGATAAGCCAAAGGGCAATGCAGAGAACTGATAATGAGAAGTCCCAGCCGAAATGCAGATACTTCCTGCAACTCAGTCTGATAGGAACATGAAGGTAAGCCTCCTTGAGATCCAAAGTTACCATCCAATGATCTTTGCCCAGCAGAGGTAAAAGCTGCTGTAACGTCAGCATTTTGAACTTGGGAATGTCCAGATAAGTGTTGAGGATAGATAAATCCAAAATTGGTCTCCACGTGTTCCCCTTCTTTGGTACTAGGAACAGGCGAGAATAAAATCCTAGGCCCACTTCTGGCATAGGGACCGGCTGTATGGCCCCTATTTGAAGTAACAGAGAAATTTGTTTGTGAGCCTCTATTCTTTGCTGAGGAGGAACGTCTGGCATGCCTTTGAAAGGAGGCAAGGTATGGAAATAAAACCTGTAACCGTGGTATATAATGTCCAATACCCATCTGTCTTGGGTAATTAAACTCCAATTTTCCTTGAAAAGTGCCAACCTCCCTCCCAAAGGTGCTGCCAGACGAGAAGGCTCTGGCAGCTGAAAAGGTAGGTCATTGGGTCTGTTTACAAAAGGACTGACCCCTGCCCTCACCCGAAGACTGTGCAGGTGAACTCCCTGTTCTAGGCCTGAACGAGCCCTGAGCTCTGCCCCTACTACGTCTAGATCTACCCCTAGACTGGGAATCATAAGAAGGATACGTCCACCCCTTAGTAGGCCAATTTCTACTAAATTTCGGAGGCTGAACCTGCAAAAAATCTTTAACAGTCTGCATAGACTTAGCCTTGTCTTCCATTTTCTTCAAGACTGCCTCAACAGGTGAACCAAACAACACATCAGATTGTAAAGGAGCATCTAAAATCCTTGTCTTAACATGGTCAGATAAATTCTGGTCCCTCAGCCAGGCGTGCCTGCGAAGAACTGACCCAGTGGCAGCCACCCTAGACGAGGCCTGTACAGCATCAAAACCACATTGCAAAGAATGCTTACCCACCTGTTCAGAAACATGTACTAAATCTTGTAACTCTTTACACTGAATACCTTCCGCCAGAGCATCTACCTTAGACTTCAATTGAGAAAGTAGATAGTTTTGGTATTTCAACATGTGAAACTGGCAATTCAAAGCCCTCATAGCTAGTGTGGAAGAAGTATAGACTTTCTTTCCCCATCTATCCAAAGCCCTGGCCTCTTTATCTGGAGGAACCGGATTTTTAACAACAGAAGCCTTAACACCCTTAGGCCCCTGACTAACAGTTTCTGGGTCGCCCTAGGACTCTTAAAAAGATACTTATGAGCTTCAGGCACCCTGTAGTACCTATCCGGTTTAACAGGAGCAGGAGGCAAAGAATCAGGATTAAGAGAAGCCTCTGCAAACACATCTTCCACAACATCCAGAACAGGAGGTATAGCCAAAGGCCTATGCTGGGGTAAAAACAAAAATTCCCTAAGCCTTTTCCTGGAATCAGAGAAGTCCTGACCTTCCCACTTAAAATGCTCCCTCATGGAATGAAGAGTCTCTGAAAAAGAAAAATCCTCAGGAGGAGAAGCAGAAGGAGTAGAATCATCCACATCAGAATCAGAATAAGGAGAATACTCCTGCAAGTCTTCAGCCGAAGACTCAGACACATCCGAAGCCTGCTCATAACCCCCCAACTCTGGTTCCACCCTAGGCCTCTTATCAGGAGGGGGCATAGAACCTCTAATTAAGGTAATTAAATCTTCTGCCATTTTAAGCATGTGCTTCTTGGGCACAGAACCTGAAGAACTAGGAGTGACACCCACTGAAGCTAAACCTGACCTGCCTCTGGGAGAAGCCTTGGAAACAGAAGGAGAGGGCCTAATCACCTTAGGAAGGGAGGGGAGTACAGATACCTGAGAAGCCCCTACAGCCTGACCTGCCTCCTGGGAGGCCACATCCTGCAAAATCAAAGTTTCCCCCTGGGACTCCAGAGAGGCCTCCGTCGGAACCACCGGTTCCACTGACGCCTCTAAAGAACTGGCGTCCGGTTTGGACGACTCTTCTAGTCTGGGTTTAACTGCTTTGTCTTTGCGCTTCTTCGAAGAAGCAGGTGTCGGAGCATCCGACGGCATATTGTAATTGCACCGCTTCCCGAAGACCAACCTGGCACAATCTAACCTTCGCTTAATAGTGCGTTTATTGAACCTAGCACAAAAGCGACACCCAACAACGTCGTGCTCAGGTCCCAAACAAGGTATACACAAATTATGATAATCTCTATGCGGTATCTGTTTCCCACAAGAAATAGAGTTATTCACTTTTTCTGACATCCGGTAAACCACTGAGGCAAGAAAAAACTAAAATATTCCCAACGGGTACTTAGCCAACTTTGACTCGGTCTGAAACTCCAATGAAAAATTTCAGAACGCCGAACGGCACTTGCAACGCTGCTTCTGCATCGGACCATGCGGCAAAAAAGACTGAGGATATGACGTCGATCATGCGCATTTGTACCCTGACGTCCTGATGTCAGTCTAATGCGCCTTGACCGACGTCAGCCTTATACTTTGATATTCGGGCCGACCGAGGACAGCGGACTACCCAAGTGTAAGGACTGCAGCAATGTGAGATGAAGAACATCTGCAGATTGCTAATTAAATTCTATAAACAATCTTATATTTTAGAGAATGATAGTCTGTTTTTTAATTGAATCATAAATATAAACAATATTCAGTCAAATGCTTAAATTTAAAGAGTGCTTCTTTCATTTTTATGTAAAATGAGAGCTCTCTCTCTCTCTATATATATATATATATATATATATACATATATATATATATATATATATATATATATATATATATATATATATATATATATATACACACATATATATACTACTGTCTTTCGGCTTTTTCCGGTTAGGGGTCGCCACAGTCGGAACTCCAGTCCGCTAATGATTGGCAGTAGATTTTTACGTGCTGGCTTGCCGGGCCTAACGCACAACCTTCAACGAAGGAACGCCCATTCACGCATGTCGACACACAGAAGACACTCTAACTGAGAATCGAATGTGCAACGTCTAACTGTGAGGCGACAATGCTACCGCAGCACCACCACCGCAGTATATATATAAGTTTACATAAAAATGAAAAGAAGCACTCTGAAATTACAGAACATTCATTTTGATAAGGCAAAGTAGTGCTGTTCAATATACTCATGTATTTATTGAGTACACACCTTGCTTTTACTTATTACTCTTTTATTATACATCCATTTCTGTTCTGGGTTGTTCTTGAATTCAAAAATTGTACATTAAAAACTTTTTGAGGAAAAGATTTCTGGGCAGGTTATTAACACTGACTTATTAAACAAGATCTGACCAGGTGAACTATTTCAAAATGTTCTGCTTTGAGCTCATACAATACTGATACAAGGGGATGCCACTGGACACAAGATAAACATTTTTTTCTTTTGTAAAGTCGAACCAGAAAACGTTGAATCTTGAAGAATCCAGTTTTTTCAGTATTAACTACTTTGCAGGCATTTTACTGTGTGATAAGTTAACCAGTTTTTTTTTCAGTATAGAAGAGTGAGGATAGGCCTGGTGAAGGAAATGTCCGGCATGTTAGTTATCAGCACATAAGAGGCTAGGAAAAGGTAATGCCTGTGCAGTGGGAAGTGTTGAAGAAAAGTCAGAGTGTATGATCAATACTTCACACCATTGTAAAGTATTTTTTTTTTACAGGATGATTTCAACATCTAGTAGAAGTTAGACTTAATTCAACTTGCTTTCATCATATGTTATATTCAGTTTATATTAAAGAAGATTTATAGAAACATATCATAATAGAACATTTCTAATACTTTTCTAATTAACATATTTTTCTGTGATAAATAGGTTCATAAGTGTGTCTTAAGCTAACTACTACTGGGGCCTTTTTAAGCTTAGCCATGATTCTCAAATCTCTGACATGTTCTGGTACACTTGATAAGTTTAAGTAGGGGCTTGGGAGATAAAATATTTACAAGCAGGGGCCTGGGAGAAGAACCACTTGCTAATCAGAGACATTAGTGCCAAACCAAGTATAAATTTCCTGTTCCCAATCCACTTATCAAATTTACACTTGAACTGGGTTATGGAGGAACTCTGGTTCACATGGATCGACAGCAAGAAGAGGTAGTCTCTGAGATACACACCTGCATATCCAGCAGGCCCTATTTATATCACAGGCAATTCTTTAGACTAGTTAATTCTGATGCTATTTGTTTTGTGGATATGCAAGAGATCCATAAGGGTGGGGTCCGACAATGCCTTGTATGCCAGGCACAGATCTCCCCTCAACAGCCTGTAAAAGACAGAATACAGGGATAGGGCTTTGAGGTAGTCTGCAGATGACATGTTACTTTTACCCTGTATTCTTTTAGTGAGGAACCTCTTTGGACTTAGTTTTTGAATGTGCCTGGTTAGGTACATAAAAAAGAGGGCAATATACTCAATGACAGGTCTGATGAATGCTGAATACTGTGGAACAATGACCTCCTTGGACCTAGTGCCACATATTTGTTTAGAAGTTGTGCAACATACAATGCTTTCCTCACTACTGTACACACATGATGGTCAAAGACTACATTAATGACTGTGTGTGCCTCCAAGTCCCTGACTACTGGGTCAACTCTCAGGAGTGTCTCAATATGACAGTTACCAGGGATGGATGACTTCTGGAAGGATGCTATTATGCAGTTCTTGACATTCAGTTTTAGTCCATGGCTCTGAAACAAGTTATCATAATCATCATCATCATCCCCCTTTTTTCTCCATTTTCTACATGGGGTTGGGGTGTTAACTGTTACCATCTCTCTTGATTCACAACATTAGTGTCAGTGGGGGATTCTATGATTGCTCCTAATTTGAAATTGCTTGCAAATGTGGTCATCCAGAGACCCTTAATGTCGGCCTTGACTTCAGAGAAGTTGATCCCAAACAGCAATCCCAGGACTAATCTCTGAGGGACTGAAGTTGTGACTGGCTTGCTTTTAGAGGTGAACTCCCCAATTCTAACTTCCTGGGTCCTATTTGTAAGCCAGAAGGCTATCCACTGGGCATCATAAGGGTTTATACCCAACCTCTTCAATTTGTCAACAATGCGCAAGTGGGGTATTGTGTCAAATATCTTGGCCAGGTCATGGAAGGCATTGTGAATGTTTCTGTCCTTGTCCATTGCTTTGATGATCTTCTCAAAGATGTTTAACAGGTTAAGTAGGCATGACCTGCTCTTGAAGAAACCAAACTGGCTTGGGTAGACTGCCTGGGTGGTTTCCTATGTCCTTATTGTTCATTTCTATTTTGTTACTTGTCCTGTTTGATGTTGACAATGCATATATTACTGGTGTGAGTTTACTTAAAATCATGCTAAGTATAGTTTTGTGAAGGATGATATAATATTGCATATGTCACGTTTTAAGATGACTGTTAATATGCAAAGATAATGAAACCAAGCTGCACACGATTTTTTTGTTTTTTTATTTTGAAGTTTTAAAAAAGGTTTACAAGACTGTTAATATATTGCACACGACAAGCGAGTCTGATGTTAATACTTTTTTTTTAAGAAAACACTAAAGAACTTAAGTAAATTAATCATAAATGCAAAGCTGCTTCTCTGCCTGCACACACATTTGAATAAGGAAGTACCTTTTTTAAGTAACATGACTCCAAAATGCAATGAACAACCTACTTTATTTCAAGCTTTGATCAGGTGGTGCTAAGATTAAAAAGTTTATGCACAGTCATAGGTTATGCAACCCTAATGAAACTCCAAAATGCCAAACAATTCATGAAATCTCAACCTGCCAGTAAATATAAGCAACCATGAAATTCAAATGATGACAGTGCCTCCTATGAAAGTAGAAAATCATCCCTCGCCACTTCTGGAATTCATGTTGCAGATTCTCAGGATGCCCTTCCATACATAAGATTTCAGTATAATGAGCTGTCGTAGATGAAAATAATCTAGCCCAAAGCAATACTGTCACCTAAGGCCTGCACTCAGATACAGAGCCACTGTAAAGAACTGTACTATAAAGTTAATAAATACTTTCAATAAGAACACCTGACAGCATTGTTAAAGAATTCATCAAGACAAAACTTAATATTAAATATTAATCTAAACAGGCAATAAGAAGTAATGTTAAGTAAAAGATGCAGGGAAAAATATAAATTACAAGTGATAGTTTGTAGTAGCCAGATAAAACATCTTAGAATGAAATACAAATTTAACTCATGACCACTATCCACCAAGAGGCTCATTGTCCTGGCCTGAGAGCAGCTAGTGTTTTTTTTCATATTTTCTGTGCACTAATGGCAAATGCAGCAGCAGTACATGACAAAGCTCATTTACCCTCCTCAAAGAGCAAGGTCATGCACACTAGATGCAGCATATCTGGCAAGCCATGCTGGCCTTGATCATCTGCCATTTCTGTTGAGGACCACACCAGTATGCACACTGTAAAGTGGACTGTATAGCCATTATACACCGCATGTTAGTGCTGTGTACTACAATGTATATCCAAAGTGTTGCCTGAACAGGGACCAGACATGCCCTGGGATTCATAAACAGTGAATGCAATGGTGTATATTCTCTACATGTACTGCATGGTGAATGCAATACTGACATTAGAGCGATTCATAGAAGAGACTAACTTAGACTGGAGCAAACACAACTACCTCTGCAATACATATATTGTGTAGTGCACAAATGTAATGAATAGCCAGAACTGAACTGCATTGTAGCCCTAAATATACTTAGCACAATGCTGTCTATCCTGTGCCCTTTGTCTCATTGCTAACAATATTGTGGGGATCCGGTACCATCTCCAAACAGATATACACAGATGTGTATGGATAAAGATTTCTCACATTCTGACCATTCCGGCTAAGCTGGAACCATTTTAAAGCTATGCAACATGAACATGGCAGGGAGATGTTAATGTCACTGTTGTACAGGAAGGCACATGTGTGGGTCAGAGGATCCTAATGACTGCACCCTACTTAGCTAAGGAACACGTTTTACCATCCCACTTAAATTGTTTGTTTTTCCTCAGCTTTTCAGCGCAACACATTTGTGGGTGAGGTTTCTGTTTTACTATGCAATGATGAACAGCACATCACAAAAGCAGGCTCCTCCTTTCTTTAGGAAAAGCTGCCAATACAGTAGGTATGTAGTTATATCTACGCAACTGTACTCCTGTACTCCGTAGTTCACATCTATGTGAATTATGGACACTGGAGTAATACTGCATACATAATCTTGCTCCGCTGTGTACAGGTCTTTGTGAATCACTCTGGGCTTTGGCATACAAGTACACTGCATGCCAACACTGTTCCACTGCACATCAATGTTTATGAACAGGACGCCTTATCTTCAAGCCTCAGTTACAGGCATCAGAGTTTAATTTTCTATTGATGTGGTTCCTAAAATGTACAACAGTGTAATATGTGGCACGGCATGCACATTGGCTATGCAGGCTTAGTGCTCACTGTTGTATTGGGAGGTAGCACTGGTTGGTGAAAGTGTTATACAGATTAACTAGAATCTTTGTATGGCTGTATTTATCTGTTGTGTGATATAGAAGTGCATGCTGATTATCGTCCCTGAAAGTCTGATGCTTTTGTGGGCCATATTGTGTTGAATGGTATGTCTGAATGCTCTCCACTGTTCAGTGACATCTAGCACTAAGGTATGTAACCATTTTTCTTACACTTGGTAGGCTGCATAATGCAAGGGAGAGGAGTGTGGCTTGGTATTCATTTTAATTACCTTGCAGTACACAATCATTCAAAGCTGCACTAATATGGTTTCACTCCATGCAGTAAGTGTTTCTGGTCAAATGACAAGACCAGCACCTTTGTCAGATAGGCGAACTGATAAGCTGACTATAGCACAGAGGAAATGTTTTTGTTGGCTACACACCCATCTTTTGCCACAGGAAGACTTACTGTCTGCTACTGTGTATCTATCTGTGAACTTGACAGCCGTTATTTAAATTGCAGTATGCTGGACATGTGTACATTAGTGGGTGGGGAGGGGGGTAAGACATTTCTATTGTTTCAGCTTTATCATCACTGGGATCTTTCAGTCATATGACCTATTTGAACACAGTGTCATGGCTACTGTATATTTAGCGATACACTGTTCTGAAATTGCACAAACTATGAGATACGTGGAATTTGATCACAGATGACATAGTGGAGGAGTACAAATTCAAATATGAATTCAGCAACAGATCTTGGGGCAAATAAGAAAATGAGTAGTGAATGGGAAGGCATTTACAAAGGCCTAGATGCGGTATTCAGGATCATTATGTGTCTATGAAGTAAAACTTAATATATTTCTTTACTGTCAAAAACTCCTAGAAAGAAATACACCACACCCCAAGTATGTTTGTCATCACAGTCAAATTATATTTACTTGATGGAGGAGTCAGTAAGATAATTTTGCTTTGCATGAGTGGAAGGATTCCCCAAAATAGTTACCTCACAGACTGCTTTTAGTGACCAGACTACTCATATTTGTCCTGATAGGTAATTCCATTTTCATGAGCTATAGGAGAGCCCTCAGGCAAACATAGTGAATGACAGCTTTTCTACCACTGTATTCATATAGTCCTGTGTAAGAACAACAATCACATTACATGTTCCTTTTCTTCATTTTCTTTTTTTCTGGAGAAACACCTTGGTGTTATCACTAAGGCCTACAGAAAGAAGGTAAATGCAGAGTGGATTTTGACCCTCAATCTGTCCCCCACACCTGAATCTGTTATTCATTAATTTTCATAAAAAGACATCAACATCTCAATGACAATTTTTTAAAAGATAGAGGGTTTCACATCTAGAAGTTTATAATACTACCAATTATGGACTCTCACTCACACCTATGGCCCATTTAAAGTGTCCAATCAACCTATTGAATCCTTTAGAAAATGCATGCTAACACAAATCCCATTATTCTATCAACTTTCTAAGTTTATAAAAGCAATATTTAGAATTGGTCCCCAATTTTGGGCCTTTGTCCCCCCGATTATTTTAAGTTGTGTACAGATTTCTTGTGCTAAGAGGTTGACAGGTATGACTCTGTGGAAAAAAAGTGTTATTTACTTAAAAAGGATTGTCTTAAAATATCTGTGACGTAGTACCTGGAATATTAGGGCACGTTCAATGTGAGATAACCTGCCACAGAAGCTCTCTTCAAGCAAGACTTGCACAAAATTAGTACAAATATATTAAAAGTTCAGTAATACTTTTCTGTTTTTAAAAAGACATTTTACAGCAACTCAACGTTTTTTGAACACAACAGTTTAAAATTTTCTCTAAAAAAAAAAATAATATTGAAAAAATGTTCTTGAATTACCTTCACAAGATTTAGTTGTGGAATTGTACTTGTAACCAAGGTCACACTTGCAGACATAGCTTCCAAGAGTATTCACACAAACTGCAGTTCCACAGGCATCATTAACTGTGTCACACTCATTTATATCTGTTGAAATAAAAATGAGATGTAAACATATGATGATCTTTGACCGGACAGCACTTTTGTGGAATACTTTTATGACTATTGGTTTATCCACAAAAATAAAAATGCAGCTTTCTCTAAATCATTGCAAAAAGAGTACAACTTTAAGTTAATCATGCCATTATTAGAGTAGAAACACTGTTTTCTGCTTTTTCAGATCTTCCTGGGTCACTGTCTTTAGCTCACAAAAATAATTCTTTCAATGCCACTCTAGCAGTATCTGTCCTACAAATCTTCACTGGTCTGCTAAAAGTGTTTGTGTTATGGTAGTTCAGAACACACTTGCTTGCTGCCACTTGCTGTAATTAGCAAGTGCTCTAAATCACATAAGGCTGAGCTTAGTGAATTACATAGTCATCCCCACCACCAACCCCACTAAACTATACAGCTCTACCAGAACCTTAAATCTATCCCTAAGCATTCCACCAGGTCCCTAACCTTAACTATATTACTCATCTCCCTAACCAAAAGCTCTGTGATTGCTCCCTCTAAAACTTCACTCAGTTCTCCCTAAACCTAATGTCCCCAATTTTTTCGTAACTCTAAACTCACCCTTACGCCCTAAACCTAAAATCCATGATAGTCCTCTAATACTCAACTCCCCTCTTGCTCTCTAAAGCTAAAGTTCTCCATTCTCTAAATCTAAATCCACCTTCCAATCACTGACTAAAACTCTAACCTGCAGTCTCAACCCCCCAACTCCCTCCTTACAGCTGCTACACTAGCCTTGCCAAACTCCTCTACTGTGTTTATGCAAGGTGTGGCAACTCCACGCTCTCCCCATGCCTGCTGCACCTTACCCAAATATGTGGTTCAGTCTGTGCATGATACAGCTGTTCAAGTTACAAGATGCCAGAGCCTCAGTTGCAGGATAATTGTATTGGAGTACCTGAGAATTGGGCACTTTTAGTAGAACCAAACTTAATACTTAGCTGTCCACTTTGCAGGAACCCCATAACCACAAAAAGCAGCTCTGACAAAGGAACTCCTGGTATCTCTTAAGGATCATGTCATGGTAATGACCAACAGTGACAAATACACTGGAAAGCATTCTTCTAGACTCTGGTACATCGTTTTGGCGTTAAAATACCATAGGGCCATGCATGCACCATGATGTCAATGGGGGATGTCAAGCACTATTCATTTAATTTGTCTGCTGACACCAATGATCTGACGGACTAGACTGCAAACCATCACTATAGGCTGTACTGAAACCACCACTACCAGACAGTCTTACAGCACTCAAAGGAACAACCTTTTCTGAAGTTTAGCTGAAATCATCTGTATTTTGAAGCAGGTTATAGTCTTAATAAGGAAGCTCCTACATAACAGAAACCTTACTACTAAAACCTGGATAGATTAAACGTTAAGATATGTACTATACACAGACAGTTCTGCTTTAACTAGATAAATGCCTGAATCATGGTAGCTCTGCTGCATCCATACTTACTGACCTCCTTAACTAGTGACCATCATCAAGAAGAATTTCACCAAATCACTGACCCTTTTTGTCTAGTTTTGCTCTCAGTTTTGCAATCTAACATACTCTCAAATTTCTAGGGAATGTGAGTGGAATAATTACCTACAGATCTTCCTTTGGTTGTGCTCCTAACCTCTAAAACAGAAGCTGCATTTTGAATTTTAGTAAAAAAAAAAAAAAAACACTTCTGTGTCACGACATATAAAAATAATTAAAAAAAATCACTTTTAGAGAGAAATACATCTTTCTTTTAAGCCTAGAGTCACAACATCATTATAAATGTATGTTTTTGATTAAATTTTATAGTGTTACTTGGAAGAGCACTGATAGCAATAGTTTGACTGTAGTTTTGCTTGGCATGTTTTGCAAATATAGAGTATGTCAACTTCAAAAGACTTTTCTGCGTATAAGTAACCATGCCAATCAATGACAACATCTCTACACCACTTCAGGATAATCTTATATAAGATTTCCAGAGCAAGGCACTTCGAGAATCACCCTTATATATACATTGCATGAGGTAACAGTACTTAGGGAAATGATAGAGTAGATCCATACCCATTACTAATGAGTGCTAAAACTTACCCTGTCCCTAACCCTACACCATACCTTACAAAAACACTTTCTGTAACACTAAAACTACAAAAGACACTCAGATGTGCACACACACACACACACACACACACACACAAAACACTGTACTCTCAATGGTATTGCGGTACACACAACCCTTAGTAGTCTCTGAAATTAGTTCAATATAGAAAAAAGTTGTTAATCATTTTTGTCTACATTATTAAACTTTGGACTTTATCAGAACTAAGAGAATACTCCATACAACCAGCTTTAAATGATAAGTCATGCATAATTAATCATGTTTCAGCATTTAAAATTATATTCACATAAACATCTATTATAAATATTTCCATAATTTAGAATATACTAAACCCATCAGTGTTTAATACACAAGATAAAATATCTTCTTCTTTCGGCTTTTCCCGGTTAGGGGTCGCCACAGCGGATCATCTGCCCGCTTATTACCAAAGAACAGGTAACTGATGTCTAGGAATTACTCTTGGGGGAGGGACAATGAATAATATCAAAGAGCTAGTAATTTGACAGTTATCAGACCACAGGGCTTTGGCGAAATGTCTAAAATCACTCCAGTACTGTGTGAGAGTTCTACATTCGATGAACATATGAACCCACATGGCTTCAAGAATATCACCACAACTCCAGCATTTGCATTCATTACTCTTGGTTATAAGGTCAATTCTATGTGGAGTGTAAAAGCTTCTATGAATAAATCTCTAGGTATATAGTCTCCAATATGAAGATGAAGAAGTGTTTTTTATTGAATTTAATAATTGTTTCTTATTATCGTTAGATAAAGGTTCACCATTAATCTTTACGGAGTAATTCCTAAAAGCTTGGTCAAAAATAATCAAGTCTTCTCATACGATTTTATATACAGGTGATATGCTTAATTTATGTTCAATGTTCATCGAACTACACCATATGAATAGTTGTATCAATCTTGGTATAATATCAGTTTCCAGATTTATTGACACTCTCACTTTATTTTCAACAAACTGTCTTAAAGATTGAATACAGAGCCAATTATCTTGACAGACATTATATCTGGCTAAGATAAAGTTCATTGGTTGGATGTTCTTATTGTCTATAAACTGGTGCCAAAACTTTAGATTATTCTCCTTAAGATTCCACATCTTATTGATACTGAAGGTATCTAGACAATCTGGTGTATAAGCTATGGGAAATGTAATGAAAAAGGTGTTTTTTTAACTATAACTGTTGTTGATTATATTTTTGAAAATATAAAATATTTGGTTTATACCATGTGAGAAGTGGCCACATTTCTTATTATATAAGCAATATTCACAGAGTATCCAAAATATGTTGTTAATTCCAAAGGTTTTCTTAAATTGGGTTTCTGAGTTCTCAGAAGAAGTTATATGTATTTCATGTAGTTGTTTCCAGCTAGAGGTGTATATGGATGAAATCTAGTGTAGTATTACGTTAACAATAACAGATTTGGAATATAATTCTATGTTGGGAAAGCCAATCCCATTACTGTCCCAGGCTCTAACATGCCATTTATAGGCTATTCTTGGTTTCTCTGGGAACCATAGAAAAGTTAGTAATAGGAATCTATTTGTTTAAAGAATTTCTTAGGAGGTGGTAAAATCAATGATTATATGTGGGATTTCTAACTTCAGTAAGTATTGCTAGCGACTTCAACTCATATTCAGTGCTTTTTCAATTCTGTAGAACATATTGTTCTTGCAGGGTATAGTAGCTCTTGCAGGCATTTATTTTTGACCATGGTCAGTTGAATCTTAGATGTCTGATTTTTTGGCATGTGTCTTGCCATAGAGGCAATGAGTTTTTGCCATCATTTATGTGCCCTCATTTAATATAGGCTCGCACGATGCCGTAATGGGATCTTTATTATTCGTAGGAGGTATATACCGTCCATATATGCAGTTTTATTGCAAGTTTATGTTTTTGTATGTTTTAAATGTGAAATTGTTTTATTGAATATGTATTTTTAACAACAGAATGTTTTGATGGCATGCATATCTGAGCTGTAGTAGATTGGATGGACTGCCATTGTGTACCTAATTATAACGCAGGCTTTATTACACATTAATAGGTTACCACATTCTCTTGTAAGCCTGCAACTGGCTATTTCTATTAGGTTTATTTTTGATAGGTTACATGAGGTGGTAAGAGAATTGAATGCTCACAGTCAATTGTTTGATTGCTTTATGACATTCATTGGATGTTCGTAATTGTTTTAAGTATTTAAAACTGTGTTACTGATGTGTTTTTTGAATGGTCTGAAGAAGCAACAGTACGTTGCAAAAGCGTTTACTGTTTTATTGTTTTACTCTTAAAAAAGTGGTCCACTTCCTCACAACCGTGGTGGTGGATGTTTTTTTTAATTTATACTTGCTTTATACCACTGTGTTGCTGTCAGACTTTTTTTTTTCTCTTTGGTTTTTGTTGGATCTATTACAAATACTTCCATCATTTAGAATATACTAAACCCACTGGTGTTTAATATACAAGATAAAATATGAATGTGTTAATTCAATAAAGGTGTTTAAAAAATATTTTATCACTTGTGATATAGGCACATTTACATTTATATAAAAGCAATCAAACTGTATTATTTCGGCTTTTCCCAGTTAGGGGTTGCCACAGCGGAACTCCGGTCCGCTAATGATTGGCAGTACATTTTTACGTGCCAAGTTGCCAGCCGTGATGCGAAACCTTGAACGAAGGTACGCCCATTCACACGTCTCCACACAGAAGATGCTCTAGCTGAGAATCGAATAGGACAGAGTCTTACTGTGAGGCAACAATACTACCGAAGCACCACCACCGCAGTACAGCAATCAAACTGTATTAATAAGTTAAAATTAGCAAACATTATGCTTCACATATATTGCTATATATCATATAACCTATACAACATTACATAAATTATTCAATTCCTGCCTCAATTTTTTTAAACAATAAACATCTTTCTTAAACTATCACTTATGACATAAGCAATCATACATTTATATAAATGAAAACAAACCACACCAACACAATCCTAGTTGCAAGTATTTAACATCACAAAGTATACTGACACACTCCCAGTTGCAAACATTATACATCACTTATAATCCTCCCAATTATTTTCAGTCAAACATTACATAGCTTATTTAAGTGCAGCCTTCTTTTAAACCTCATTCCTCCCCTGTACGTACTGTTCCTACAATTCTCATTTTTTCTTATGTAGTTTGCTCCTATCCTTTTCTAAAGATCTCAATTCCAGTTGTTTTATCTCCATTACTATATTCACTACTTCTAATATAGCTGGTTTAGATTTTGATTTCTATTTTCTAGTAATTGCTTTTTTTTGGCAACCACCTTAATTAGAGACACAGCAAGGTCTTACCATGACTATGAAATTCCGACTCAGTATCACAGATCAGAAAAATAATCTCCCTCATCACACCAATCTGCCGACCCAGCATCACCGACAGAGCATCCTGCAGGGAATCCTTAAAGTCCGCCAACCCACTGCACTCTCAGACAACATGTTCCCAGTTACCTCTTTCTTCCCCTTCACACCTCCAACATTTGCTATCTACCTGAGGAAAAACTCTCTGGAATCTAGTTGGGGTATAAAAATATCTATGTAAACATTTCCAAAATCCTAAATCTTGTAGACTTTGTTGTATATTTGGGAGACATGCATATATCCTCCCATTGTTTCTTTGTGAAATGCTTATCCAATCTCTCTTCCCAATTATTTCTAACATCCTCTGATTGACTCTTATAGTTATCAAGCAATATTTTATATACTCTACTAATTATTCCTTTTTTTAATGACACCTTCTGTTCCAGATTCTACTAAAATCTCTACCAGTGCTGGTCTTTCAATTAGGACCCCATTTCTTTCTATTTGTCTATACTCTGATATCAATCCTTGCTAGGGAAGGGAATCTCTAACCTGCAGTCCAAATAAAGACTGTGTTTAAATATTGATACAAAATATGAATTCGTAGTTACATAAAATCCACTAATTCAGAACGCCATGCACACATTAAAATTATCAAGCAGGATCCTTGTCTTCTTCAAAAAATACATAAAAATAAATAAATCACATCTAAAATTTGAATTTTCATACATTACATATCAAACTATAATACCAATCTCTTTAAAATTCTATTGTTAATGGTCATAATTAATCAAAATTTGTCTGCCTTCAGTTTCAACACAAGGATGATGGTAATGTATTTGTTTAAGCTTGGTTTATTGGAAGTATTTAACTGGACCTGCCACAACAGTTCTTTATAGTCCAATTTTGTTTCCCAGGTTCCTCCTCTTAGATTAGGGGTTACTTTCTCTATTATTCCAAATAAAGCCTTTTGAAATTTGAACACACTAGGAAATGTTTATATAATGCATTTATCTGTCTTATTATTATCACAGATGTGTTTGTATATTCTCTTCCATAGAGTTTATTCAGTCTTACCTATGTAGAAAGCTGGGCAAGTTGAACATTTAGCAAAATAAACAACCCCATTAGTAGGACACTTCCCATTCTGAAAAAAACTACAACATTATTAAGACCGTTTTCCAAACTTAACACATGTCCATCAAATATATATTAACACTGTCGGCAAATACCACACTTAGTGATAACTCTGTTGAGCCCCCTTAAACTACCTTCTGAATTACCATACTCAAACATGTTTTTTAAACTGTCAACCATCTTATACAGAAAATACGGCCAATCACCCACATAGTCCAACTCCATATCATTAGTTTTAAAAATGTTCCAATTATTCCTAACTGGGTTTCCTATAAATGTTTAATCAAAACTATATCATATTATCCCTCTCAGTAGATAAAGTTTAGTCATGCCAAGCATTTAGTCACAAAAATATTGCTTTACCTAGTTAGTTAAATGTATAGGATTTTTACTTCTAGTTCAATTACAGATTAGTGAAGACACATTCTGAACATATGAATTTCCTCATCCTGCATTTACCCCAGTGGAACAATAGTGTAATGCAACATGCCAGGCTGTAATGGTGAAATGATGTTGAAAATATAACACTTCATTCCTGTTTATGAATGACAGCTAAATGGCAGCTTCCCTTTGAATTCTCCTAACAAAACATTAACAGAATTACAATAAGAAATGCAAGAAAAGCTGACATTGTATCCTTAGTGATTTCAGTGCAGCGCAGTGCTGAATTTAATTCAGTTGCAGTCGTATAATGTTCTGTATGGAAAAATATATATATATATAGGCGTTTTACTTTTGATGTAATATTCGTTTAGTACTGATGCATTCTGTTCAAGTGGTGAATTTTTCCTACTTCAGCAGAAGTCGTATGCTGGTTCCTAATGGACACCAGGCATAATAAAACATACCAAAAAGTTCTAGTAAATGCCTGTGACGTCCAGTGTTTGGTAGCTATAAATGAAAGTATTTCAGTCCCCATCTGAGAGTTCTTACTAAATCTTTCAAGGAATTATCTAAGACTACCACTCTATCATCATGGCTCAGTGGAGCGCAGTGCTAAATCTGACTACATCAACCTGATCTTTTCTCAACTCAAAAACTTTTAGGACTCCATAGTTGCAGGCACAAAAACGGATACAAATCATGCACATTTAGGTAGAGAGAGCAAGCTGGATATAACAGCAGCTTAAAAAATATACTCAGGATATTTGCTGTATTCCATAATGTGAGAAGATACCATATACATATATATAACAGAAACAGAGTATAATGTTATATGCCAGGTTGTAACAGTGAAATGACTGTGAAACCTTACATCTGTTATGTAAAAAGAACATGTGTTATTTATGTATAAAGATTGTGTTATGTGCCATTTGGAGTCTTTAAGAAGGTATTCTCAGATTTACTATAGGATACACAGTCATAAAATATACTTAAGAATGCTAATGTCTTCAATCATTAGGGATGTCAATGCAATGTAATACTGTGAAACATTTTATCTTGCCATGTTTGCAGTCATAAAAATTATATCTGTTTGAAAAAAGAAATATGATTTTTATTTCGGTTTAGGTGACATCTCAGTAAAGACATGTTCTTGGTATTTGTTACTTTCTTTACTGAGCAGAAATTGAAAATTGACCCTTATGGAAGCACAATACATGCAACATAACCAAAATATGACAGTGAAATCACCACGTAACTCGTGTTAACCTGTGCAAAAATTATCCCTCTAAGATGCTTTAAGAAATTTTTAAATGTGCACCTAAGAATACCCACTATTTCCTTAGGAATTTCAGTGGGCCATATTGTTGAATCTCATTGTGCCACATTCTCCCACATAGCGCTTAGTCATACCAAAACACAACAATGCTGCAATTATATACTTTTAACATGTACATCTTGTCCCACCTTGTGAAGCAGTCGCAAAATCATCTGTAGCTAAAACTGAATACAGTGCACCTTAGAAAACTGTCTGTGTATACAAAGAATATGTGTCAATGAACTTTTTAGAGTTCCTCACAGAACTTTCACAGACTTCTCCTTGTGAACTCAAACATAAAATTCATACAAGACTGCTATTCTTTCTTAAAGGACCTTAACGTAGCTTGTTGCTGAAGTTGACCACACAAGGCTCTCCCTCCTGCAGCAAAGGACTACCAGGATTGCTACTATGTGTGTGGAAATATATAGGAGTTCTACTTCTGATGGAATAGCAACTCAGTAAAGATATATTCTGTATGGATACTTCACTTCTCACCCTGAGAAGATATCATATACCAATCCCTAATGGAAAAAAAAGAAGAGTACAATACACCACACTAAACGGTGATTCTATTAATTCATGCACGCTTATGTCTAAGAGCACTACTTTTGGTTATGAGACCCACGTATATTGCAATGTTAGTGGACAAAACTACTGAAGGAATACTTTAGCTGTGGTGATTCAAGTGGAAAAAAACAAACCTAATATTTGTACCAAGATGCATTGTTAAGTAGGATAACCACTGTGAACACATGAAGACCAGAAGGAGGAAGTATTGAGTGTGGTTTTGAAAACTGTGACCATACAGGGTGAATGTAGAATAGTGTTGGCATATAGTACAAACATGAATTCCATGTTAAAACAGTCATTATGCAGGCAAAATAGATGCATTTTGATTGACAACCAACACTGGTATTAAGGGATTTTATCTACACAATTATTAAATGGAATACTGGTTCTTATAATACATATATGGAATTGCTTTTAATAGATCTGATGTACAAGCATAACTATTCACAAAAAGTTGAGGAATTGATCTGGAGTTTAATATTTTGGATTTAATCCTACTGAATAAATGTGGAATAATTTCAAACTCATCTCAAGGCTGGTAAAAAAAGATGATGCACCTGAGCTACTCCGCATTCAAACTACCATAGACAAAGTCCCATACTATACCATTATAAGCTATAGGTCACCCACCATGATCAAAGACACCTATAGCTCATACTTAAAGATACTCACCCATTCAACCCTATACCATATTCATGGATGACTAACTATCCCACTACAGACTGGGAATTATACATGACCCCAAACTTGCAAGTCCAGAATCTCCTTGAGTTTGTAAACACAAACACCTTGAAGCTGATAGTCCATAGTCCCATTAGTGGCACAAACATACTGGACTTGGTCCTCACAAACATGGGAGAATGCTATACCCCACAATGTAATGTCCTCTCTGGTAAGATCAGACCATAAAGCTGTTTCCTTTGAAATAAAAATTACACTTGGGACCCCATCTAACCCAGTACCATTTAGGAACTATTTTAAGCCAAACTTCCTAATAAGTGATTACCTGGCAAAATCCCCCCACCCCAAACCCTAGGTACACAGATGCCTAAGCAGAATTGTTCGCAGAAACCCTGTGTAACCATGTTAATAGATGCATAGAGAAAGCTGGGCCTACCCAAAAATTTCACAAAAAGCAATAAAACCAAACTAACCTGGTAGAATCCAAGCATCAATAAGTTATGCAACAAAGGGAGGCATGTCATAGCAAACATTAGGAAGTGCAATGCCCAGCAGAATAAAAACTCTCGCATCCATCTAAACAAAATGGAAGAGCAAATCAAGTATACCAATGCCAATTTTGAGGAAAAATGACAACTATAAGGCTTTCTTTAGGTATGTCTGTAACCTCAATGGCAGTACACAACAGTATGCAGAGCTAATTGTAAATGGAGCCTCCTACAGGGATCTAGAAAATACAGCCAATCTACTGGATGACAAATTCAGTTCCAGTTTTATGTCCCTCTCCAGCCTGGCCACCCCAAAGGAAAATACCAGCAAACATAAACCCTTCCCCCCATTATCACTAGGGAGTATGTCCTAAATGCACTCTACATGGCTAAGAACACCATATCAATGGCCCCAATAACATATGGGGATGATTCATAAACAGCATAAAAGATGACCTTTCGGGACCACTGAAGTCACTATTCAGCCACAGCATGTCATCGAAATGGTAAATCTTCTGCATAAGGTTGGGCCATCAACAGACCCTGGTAACTACAGATCCATAAGTCTAACTAGTCTGATATGAAAATCCATTGAAAGAATTATCACAGAAATGATTAATAATGACATCAACTTTCAGAAAACGGATCTAACTCAGTTTGGTTTTGTCAAGGGCTGATCATGCCTACTCAACCTGATGGACTTCTTTCAAAAGGTCAGCAAGACAATGGATGAGGGCAAAATGGTACATACTGCCTATCTTGACCTGACTGAGTCATATGATACTGCACCCTACACTGACATTGTAAACAAACTCATGAAATTAGGCATAAACCGTTATGTTATATGCTGAATAGCCAGCTGGCTCTCAGATATGAAACAGGAAGTTATGATAGGGGAATCATCCTCCACAAAGAGGCTAGTAACAAGTGGAGTCCCTCAAGGGACCCTCTATGCTATGTCCAACTCTTTTTTGGTATCTACTTCTTGGAAGTCAAGGCTAATGTCAAGGGCCACTAGCTGACCATGTTTGTAGATGGCAGACAAGATGCTGTCATAGAATCCCCACCCTACTCCAGACACTAATATCATCCAAGAAGGGCTGACACAGAAAACTAATTGATGCCAAAGCCATGACCTAAAACTCAGTGCCAAGAAATACATAATAGTGCCCTTTGGGAAGTCAGCTACCCCAGGAACTACCTCACTGATAAAACAGACCCAAGAGCAGACCCAGGAGTCAAAGACTTGGGGACATATATACAGAGTAACCTGGCTTTCAACAAACATGTGTCTAAGGTAGTACAGAAATCACTACATGTTGTTCAACTTATAAGCAAGTACATGACATCTCATTATACTGTATTTCAGCCTCATCAGACCCATCATTGAATACAATGCCATCTTCATAATATACCTGACCATGCATGTGCAAAAACTGGAACATCCACAGAGGTACTCACAAAGAGAATACAGGATGTTAACAACATGTCCTATGTGGATTGCCTCAAAGCCTATTCCTATATTCTGTCTCCTACAAACTGTTGAGGTATGATCTATACCTGGCCTACAAGGCATCACTGTAATCTGATCTAATAGACCTTCTGCATATCTGCAAAATGAACAGCATTAGAACTACCTGATCTAGGGACTTAAACCTTGCTTGTAGCATAAACAGGGCATTTTGGAGGGACAGGGATGTGTCACAGCAAATAACCCTTCTCTGGATTAGGCTTTCCATCCATGTGACGCAGATTTCTTCTCAAACCCTATTCAAGCATAACCTGGACTAGTGGAATGAGATTTGGTAAGTCACACCAGGTCTGGCACCTATGTCTGCAATGGACAGAGACAGTCTGTAAATGTTTGACCACCTATGATCTAGCTTACAACCCTTAAGATGAGCTCTAGGGCACCAAAACTTGCTGGACAGAGTTGGGTGTATGGCTAGGCTTATAAAGGCCCCTGTGGTCGTTAGCCTATTATAAACCAATGAACCTATGTCAATGTGTTGGTACCTTTAAGAAATATTGGCCACAGCTCAATATTCTTTGAGATGGTTAACAGACATTTGATACTTTCAAGGGAAAATATTTACTATGATTTGGGTAATTAACAAAAGGTCTTTATGGAAAAGCTGAACATGTAGGGTGTCATTGGAAGAGTCTTAAAACTATTTGTGTAGCATGTTTAGATGGCTCCACTAAGATTACTAAATATGGTGATTGGACATGTAAACATTGGTATAATAAACACATAATGAGATTGTTTAGAAAAAGGAAACATGCATTTAAAATGGACATATGGCATTGTTAAATTTATAATTAAAAATGCTCAAGCTTGTAATTACTCTTTTCCATACTTCCAGTTAGCATCCATAGCTCCTTATGGCATCCAGACCTTTTTTTGGGACTAGCTTCTTTATCTAAGTGACTTACCAGTTAGTAACAGGCAACATTAGAAAAAACAGAGATATTAACAAAATGACACCAAGATTGTTAATCTAGGATATCTTTCAGTAGAGAAATTAGTTATTGATTGCAAGCAATTATTCATATTTATGTTCATATTTTCATAACTGAGAGACCTGCATGCTGTTGAGGGATATGGTGTGAAATGCCATGAAGGGAATCAACAATTTATTTTCATTGCCTACTTATATCATACTATACAGCAGATAGTTAGCTGTTTGTTAGTAATTATGAAAACAAACAAAATTCCCGTAAGTATGTAAACCAAGTGACTTACAAACTACTGCATGCCATCAGGTGACACTATATACATTGCTTAAGAAAACTGTGATTAATGTTTCCACTGGTAAGTTGCACATTTTGAGCAATATTCAGCACTACTCATATTAATTATATAATTAATCATATGTTTTCACATTTATGTAAATATCTCAAACATGCATTCATTGAGGAATTTCTTGCATTAAAGTGAAAGCTTATGCCTCATTTACAAAGTGATCTAGGTTGTACGATTTCTAAGATACGACAATTTATAGGTGAAAGTTTAGCAGAAAATATATTTCTGTGCTTGTGTTAATTATATTAAAGCATTTATGGAAATACTATGAATGACCTTACTGTTCTTCTTTCGGCTTTTCATGGTTAGGGGTCGCCACAGCGGAACTCTGTTCCGCTAATGATTGGCAGTAGATTTTTTTTACAGGTGCCGAGGTGCCAGCTTGACACCCACTCTTCAACGAAGGCACACTCATTCTACTCATGTCTTTCGAATGCCACTTGACCACGGGAAGGACATGCAGACTCCACACAGAAGGCGCTCCAGCCGAGAATCGAACGGGAGAACCTCTTGCTGTGAGGCAACAATGCTACCACTGCACCACCGTGGCTCTATGAATGACCTTACTGTAAAAACTGTAAAAAATACTTCTTAGTGATAACACTGTACAAACAGCAATGTTAACAGCTTTTACTGTTCACAATATATTTATACTTATTTATCTTCTGCTTTTTAAGCTGTCTTCAGAAAATGCTTTGGAATACAATGTGTACAGGCTCCTACAGGAGCATCACAGAGAGGTTGAAAATAGAACTGCATTTGAGAAAGCAAATGCACGGAGTCATTAATCTATACAGTGAACAATAATAAAAATGTGTTACTATTGGGAAATGAAGTAATGGGTGTGAGGTTATATTTCATAATTCCAATGTTGTTACAAATAATAAATATTTTGAGTTTTCTTGCCAAAAATGTAATGAACATACAAAATGCTGCTATTAATACTGAGGTGGAGTGCCCTTACATCTCACTGGATGTAGTTAAGACTGTGCTGAGTAAAGTTAAGAAAAATGTTCAGGAGTCCTCATCTTACACCTGGTCAATTTGTATATGAAGTATCTACTAACATAGCTTATTCCTTGGTATGGATATTTAAGAGATTACTACAAATGAGGAAGAAGTCATGTATTATTCCCTATCTTGAAAGAAGGAGATACATAACAAATTGCAAATTATAAAGAATACATCTAACTTCAACCTTTGCAAGTGTTCAAATGCAAACTGAAGAACAGACAACCAAAATATGACACCGGAGTCCCCCTGCAGCCATTCTAATGTCCTATTACCTAGCTATTTCGCCCCATTTATCATAAACACTAATATGTGCATACTGCTTTACTTCTACAATGATTATTTGGATTTTATTTTTACATTTTATAGCACAATGCACAAACACTAATAGATATCTACTAAACAAAGCAATACTGCCTCACAATGAAAACAGACTTGGCATTTAAACTTCTCTGCCCTTGAAACTCATTCATTGAAATAGCATTGAAACCCACACACCACATCCAAAGAAAATGCATCTGGCCATTGATGGATAAAGATTATCTTTGGGCTGTTTTCAAATCATAGGCCTCTTGCACACAAAACAAGAAACATACATGCATTCTTTGATACACCTTCCTGACTTTATTAAATTATATTCCTCGTATAATACAGCACACTTGTTAGACTTAAGTTAGAGCACATTTTAAATTTATTATTTGAACATTTTTCCGGTAGGTAATGAAACAAAATGCATGAGCCAATAATCACAAAACCGCCCAATTCAGAACATTTCTATCATAAAAGTCTACTTACACACACACAGACACACGCAATATATATATATATATATATATATATATATATATATATATATATATATATGTAGCGAGAGAATGACAGTAGTGTAAGCCATAGGTATCTTGCACAGCTTCTCGCACTTTTCAATTTCAGATTTTTTTTGGGGGTGGGGACAAAAGGCAAAAAATCAGGGACATATTTTAAACATTGTCTAATTTTGGAAAGTTGCTAGAATAAAATGCTGTGTTACCACCATGCATTTCACTGCCAAGTCTTAAACCCAGGAACCTGTGCACTATAGTCACAGCAACATACCAATAATCCAAATCAGCAGTTTCCTGAAAGACAGGAAGACTGAAACTTAAATTGTATCATTTACTGAATTCACTTCTCACCATAGCTCTCAACATTTTTGCACAAAATACCTGGACAAAGCCAATAATGGGGCATACAGCCCCAAAACAGGGACACATTTCAAAAAGTGATCTTATAAACTTAGAAAATTGCGAGAATAAAATGTTTTGTGTTACCATTTATTTTTTGAAGAATATGAAGTCTGAAATTCAAATGCCTGTCATTGTTTACTGAATTCAATCCTTCAGTGATTTGCTACAAAAATCCTGAAAACCACAGATTTAATGAGGAATAGAAGAAAAATATATTCAAATGGCTATCATTTAGTGAAGTCAATCCTTCAGTGATTTGCCACAAAAATCCTGAAAACCACAGATTTAATGAGGAACAGAAGAAAAATATTTGGCATAAATTCACAAGTGGTGGTGGCTAGGGACTTTAGGCTCTTTTTACCTGTACCCAAGTTACAGGGTTTGAGTCTGAGTACCTCTAGCTATCAGGTGTATTCATTGGGGGGGGGCATTTACACACACACACACACACACACACACACACACACACACACACACACACACACACACACACACACAAATTTCATTTCAAAAGCCAAAAAAAGCAAAACGTTGCACCTAATAACTCCATCAGCAAAGCAGCAGTCATTTCCTCCATGCAAAGGAAAACAGCCAAAGCATTAATCCACCAGCGACGATGCTGGATAGGTAGTCGTTTCCTCCGTGCACAGATAACTCCATGCTGGATAAGCAGTCATTTGTTCCATGCACAGATAACTCCACAAGAAAAGCTCTGCAGCAGCAGTTTCCTACATGCAGATAACTCCACCAACCAACTCCGTTCAACACACAGCCAAAGCTCTGCAGCAGTTGTTCATTTCATTTCTGCACTAGATCCACTCAATCAGCCAGCTGGAAAGCACACGAGCCCTTGAGCTCAATTCAGACAGGCTGACGGAGCTGATGTCATTGTGCATGTGATGATGCCCACTCAAATAGGAACGGAATTAAAAAAAATTCAAAACGGCTGGAAAAATCGGAAATGAAGGGGTGCCACTCAGGAATCGTGACACCCCATTATTTGGACCCCAAAACTCAGTAAAAACAGAGTAATTCAGTATGGTTGGAAGGTATGCACACATGATCACTATCAATAGTTTGTGAGGGGTGACTTTCCTTATTGGTGATACCTGATGTGCTGTGGAGCCCTGGTTGATGACAACTACCCAAACTAAACAGACTGTGCAGACAATATATACTACTATGCCCTATCACAAACACTGATCATTGAGAAGCATGTGTTTGGGCTGTCAAAGCCATGTTTTCATTGCCTGGATGTATCTAGAGTTACCATATGCAATGACCTTAGCACCTGTGCCAAGATATTCTCAATGTTGCATAACATGATAATAAGGAAGTAGTTGCAGCAAGGAAGTCAAAGCAGCAAGAACATCTACAAGAACATCAGGCAGTCAAGGATGAGACAGATGAGGAGTTAGTCTATTTATTTTTTTAACTGGTTGACATTTAACAGGAAAGTCAGAGCGGGCAATGGTACCCATTTTCACTGGAGGCCAAGGGAGAAAAGCTCCAGCAAAAACAATTTTAAGACCCGCACAGACATAAATAGCATGTAAGATGACTAAGTAATACAATTAATTTACTACAGTAGGATGGAGCACCCAGCAGTACTCCAGCAGCAGGGGGCATCCAATCTTCATCACCACTATCTTCCATCTGTTTGTCTGATGTCTCCTAATCCACTGTGCCTCCCCTCAGTGTGTCAGCACCTCCCCTGTTAGACTTGCCTGCCATCTATATTTGTGCATTTGCCCCTGTTACCAACCCTAACCATCTTACTATTCCTTCAGCTTTCTTAACTTTCTTTCCTACCTTACTTTTTTGGTATATAGAGAATGAGCACCTGTCTTGCAAAATAAAAAGGACTGCCCTACCTTCCCCTCTTACATTTTACTTGTTCCTGAAATGCTTCCCTTGTCTGCGTTCTTCTTTCTTTCCTCTTTTTCATACCGTTCTTTGCTATCATTTATACCATTTAATCTAGTAAAAAATAGACTCAATGTGTACTGGGAAAATTTAAGCTTAGCATTGCTTTTATCTTGGTGCTTGTGTGTATGTGCGTGTGTGTGAATATGCTGAGTCACATCAACATGCATAATCATAATATCCTCCCAATATGTTCTCATCACACTCAGATGCTGCTGGAGAATACTTTCCCTAATCACAAGCATTTTTATGGTGGCAAGTAGTTTTCTTAATTAGTTGATGCATTTCCACAACTTTTCATTATCTTAATCATTAATGAGCTTACAGTCCCATCACACCTAAAAGGTAGATGGGTGGCTTTGCACAATTGCAGAGATCATGGTTCTGAAATTCCTGTGTACATCTTCATGGCATATCATTAATCATTTAATCACAGAGGCAGCTCATTGTACATATATTAAGAAGAAGTCAGTCTTGTATTTTATGAATTACAGATTATAACTGTTTTCATCTTTCAGATCTTATGTTTAGCTTTGATGGCTACGTGATCGTATCGGCACTCAGACTAGTCTAACAATGTATCTTTATACCCTAAGATCAGTGTACAAGACTAAAAGATAAGTCTATTCAGAATTAACTTTGCTTATCAAACATTCTGTTTTCTCTGTTCTGTCAAACCTATAAACTATGAGCATCTAAACAACTAAGTAGAAATTGCAATATATACAAAGTCAGGATCACATCTTGGTCTTTGGCCTGCATGTGCCGTTCTTCCCTTGTAACCAAGCATACCCTTCTGTCAGCTTGTGTAATTTTGTGATTTACATTCCTTGTTACATTTACTGGAACATTATATAAAAACAGACTTGTAACTGCAATGCATTCTTAAATCATTCAGTTGGTCAGTAAATGAACTGATCCATATTACAGAAAAAAAGAATGATATATTTTTCAAAGATTTACTACAGGTTCCTGCTGCAACTTGCTTAAAACAGCAAATGCCTAACCTTTCTTTAACTTGACCCTATTATGTGCAAATATTATGCCCAACCAGAATTCTAACTCTTAACTACACAGTCTCACTCTCCCCTTAGCCCTAATCCCAAATCTTGCTTCCTAACCTTAGCCCTAAAACTCATAGTCACTCTCTAACATTAATCACAAACCACACTCCCCAAACCTAAAACTCCCACTTGCTATGTAAACCAAAACCTCCCAGTTACCTCCCTGACACTAATTTCAAATCACACTCCCTAACGCAGAATCTTCTAGTCACCCTTAAACCGAAGTACTAAACTCCTTCTCACTCTCCATGGCTTACCTTTCTCAAACTGCAATACTTCTTTGAGAGGCAGTCCATGTAAACTACCTAAAAACTGAGTACCCAGCTGTAAGACAGTGGTCTACGAGGATCCATGACTCCTGATTAAATGAAGAACAACAATTTTTCTATCCTATATTATACTGTTGGGATTTGGTGACTTGAATTTACACTAGAATGTTTTGATAACTCATAAGCAATTTATTTTTTTAACAGGTTTCTTATTTTATTAGATGTAAAAATTAAATTACATGGCAGTTTCAACAAATGGATTGAAGGTAACAAGGACTAGACTATACATTGCATGACTGCTTGCAATGCTTTCTGCAGAACTCCTCAATCAATCTCTGAATTACGGTGGTATGTTTTATACTGGATGGTACGTATAACCTATGGTGACTGCCCAACTGGCTTTATATTTTTTTAGAGCAAAGGATACTTTCACTAAATATGCAATGTTTATATTTTTTTAGAGCAAAGGATACTTTCACTAAATATGCAATGCTTCTTTAAGGTTTACCAATGATCCATCCTTAAGTGTTTTATAAGTTTGGCCATTTCTATGTTTAAATGAGAGTCTTGTGCAAGTGTATGGCTTATACTGTTGGTGTTATTACATCTTCTTTGAGGGGGGAGGGGAGTACGGTTCCTGCCGGGTGCGTTCCAGTCCTTCCTCCTTTGCTTCATTATGAAGCTTGAGGTTCACGCAGCAAGTACATGTCCTTTTTTGTGGAATTTACCAGGGATGAAGAGTTTCTTTTTTCTGTTGTATTGGTGGTTGCTCTAGTATGTTAGCAATATTCTGGCCATTTTGCACATAGTTTGCATGCAATTAATTCAGTTTCAGCAGTAACCAAAATAAAAGTAATTTCTTGTAATGTAAAGCACCTGAATGATGCTACTAAATGCAAGTCTATTTCATCTAAACTTCAACAATTAAAAATATATGTATCTTTGCTCCAATTGACCAAGTTGTAGAAATCAGCTCTAAGTGTTGAAAGCATGGCGAAGATGGGTCTCTATTGAGAATGCTTCCACAACAAAAAGAGTGGGTTACGTAATTATTCCACAAGTCATTAGGATGGTAGAATACAGGAGAGGCCACAGCTAAGTCCAGTAGGTGGCAGATAACAAAAGTGTGTATCATGGGAAAAGCAGTCAGATTTATACACCTTTTTTTTTTAATTTCTCCAAATCTTTTGGGTTTCTAATACCAAGACAGGAATGGACCCCATTCCTAAGTCAAAGTACAATTAAACAGCATAAGAAACAAAGTACAGAAACGAAGCAATCAGGCAGTCTCTCGTTGATATAAAACCAATAAAATTTATTTTGTACAGATTTTTATTAAATTTTATTGGTTTTATATTAAATTTTATTGGTTTTAAATTTTAAATTTTATTGGTTTTAAAATTAAATTTTATTGGTTTCGTATCAACGAGAGACTGCCTGCTTGCTTCGTTTCAGTCCTTCATTTCTTATGCTGTTTATTTTTATCTGGGGAACGAAGCATTTACTGAGTTGGTTAGCAGCTTGTTTTAACTTTCTTTTTAAAGTACAATTACAGTTCATGAAATTAGTATTGTTTCAAACTTTGATGTCAGACAGAAGTACTCTTCGCAGCAGCCGCAATATACACAGTAATGACTCCTTCTGCAGTTCGTATGGGGTTACACGTACTGTAACATACCTAAATTCAATTGTAGATTCTTCTTCATAAGACCCGTTGCTCCTACTAGTATTGGAACTGTCTGGGTATCTTTCTTCCACATTGCTCTCATTTCTGCCTGCCAATCCTCATATTTTATGACTTTCTCTCTCTCTCTATACACAAAATACTATAGTCACTGGGTGTGGTGATTTCAATGATTGATGCTACTTTTGTCTTCTTTTCATGGACCACTGTATCTGGTTTTCTAGCATCTATCTTTTGAACTGCTGGCAATGGGTGATCTCATGTCATGTAGACTTTATCATTTTCTATGATGCTTTGTGGCTCATGTTTCCAGTGTTTTTCAGTCAGTTTAATATCATAATGTCTGCACAATCCGTATTACAACAGTCTTGCCACGTTATTATGCCTTTCAGTATACAGTCCTTCTGCCAATAGTATGTTACAACCACAATGAGGTGCGCAACTGTTTCCAATTCGGTTTTACAAAACCTGCATTTATCTGTTTCTCCCACATGTTCGATGGTCTTTGTAAACCAGCGTGTACATAGCCCACTAGCTTGGGCCTCCAATATTAACCTTTCATCTCTTGGTTTTGTAGAATATGAATAGCCAAAGCATATGTTTGAGGAAATTGAGTATGTGACAGTCTGCATGTATTAAGATGTACTGTGTACTGTGAACTTTGAATGAACTCTGAGCAATGAGAAAATACTGAAAAACAAGAGTCTGCTTGAAAGCAGGAAATGTGCCTTTTATGGAAGTGCATCCAATTTTCTTTCTCTGCCTACAGATATGATGATGTGAATTGCCTCATGTTTATGGGTAAACCTTTAATTGGTTAACTGCCCTGTATAATGATCTAATTGGTTAATTTTATATTTTTTGTACTGTCAGCAATATCACCAGTATATAAGCTTGTTTATTCCTTTGTTCTGGGAGTCTCCCTGGTGCTTTCTATGAGGCTCCCACACGTGTGTACTGTAGATAATAAAAACCACTAAAAAAGAAAAAGAACTGTATTTGTCTTCATTTTCAAAGTATTGTGTAATGTAACAATTGGTGCCGTGACTCGGAACTGAATTGAGAACAAGCTGCAGCAGTCAGGAACTGAATAAAATACTGTCAACAAAAGGGCCCATAACATTTTTTTCTGTTTTGGCAGTGTTTCTTTCATTTTCCTGCACCTGTCTGCTTTAAAGATTTGCAAATAAATTTTTTTATGCAGAAAATGGTATGATTTCTCTCATTTAGTTGTTTTGAGGTAAGCGGCATGCATTTCTTTTCTGCTATTAAATGTGCAGTATGAGTGTGGGTTAATACGGAAAATACTGGCGACATACGTATGAAAGGAGGTATGACAGTGGGGTAACGAGATGTTTATATAATGCCTTAGCTAAACCTGTATTACACAAGTATAGCTCTATTTGAGTGAAAATGGGAGCGAGTGCGGGAAAAATAGATGAGCCAGAAAAAGGTACACCAGCTGGTTATATGTTTTACCATGCACATCCATTTGCTAGTTAGATGTATATACACATCTGTTGCTATAATATGTGTAAAAATAATATAGTCAGTTAAATACATGTATTTCTCTTTACTAGCAATATTGGTCTTAGCTAAAAGCATGGAATCAAATAAATAAAGCAGCATTCATTCATACAATGTAACAAAGTCAGGTACAGCTTGAGACAAGCTGAATGTTTAGTGTCTAAAACATGCTTCAAGGACTATAAATAAAAATGCAGCTGCGAGACAAGGCACACAGCATTCATCACAGACATCTGCATTTCATTTGCATCATTCTGAACATCAAAACAGAGGCAATTACAATATTTCATAAATAAAACTTAGTTAAAAAATGCTACATGGGTGCAACATTTGCCAGAAGTTATGTTAGGGGTAAAAGCTACCCCAAACAACAAGACAGGGATTTCACCATTTGAAATCATTACAGGCAGGAAAATGCCCACACAACTACCTTTTGATCCAGAGATTGGACATAACAGACCTTTGTTAAAGGTAAAACAACATCAAAAATTGTTAAAAGACATCACAGAGCAGTGTGATTAAGTAACGGAACAAATAGGGCCTTTGGCCTATAAGGTCAAAGTAAAAAAAACAAGACCTTGCTGGTCCACAGGAAACAAATCAGAGTCATTGTTTACAGTAATCAGCACAAAATGCATCGCTTTTAAAAGAAGGGGGAGCAGATGCTCAATAAAGTTTGTTTCTCTTTTTTTAGAAACAAACAAACAAGACTGAATGCCAAGCATTGTGCAAAGGCTCTTAAAAGTATTCCCAAAATAGTTATTAGGACAAATTTTGATAAACATAAAAAATGTGATTGTTATTGTAAGTATTGTACTCAGTGGACTCCTTTTGGTAAAATGCCAAACAGAGGAAATCAGGGCTGTTTATTACAACATTTCACGAATGATAGTAAGTTAAAAAAAAATGCTACACAAAACAGATCACAAGACAACTTCAGTTATAAAAAGCATACAGCATGTACCTTTGGGAAAATAACATTTAACACAAATGTAACTGCATGGTTAGCTAAACAAGGTCTGGCATACATAAAGGTAAAAAATAAATAAATAAAAAATAAAAAAATCAAAGTTTGACAAACATTTCAGTAAACAGCTCAGTCTCTATTAAATGCTGTACATTACCCCCCTGAGGATATAACAGGTTTGACAAAAAAAGACATCATACAAAAAAATGTCACAGTGTGTTAATAATTACACAAAAATAAAAATAAATTTGATGGTAAAAAAAGTACAGTTTTGTACCTACCATAAATGTAGATGTTCGAGGATCCACATTGCTGCAGTCCTAACTATTGGGTAGTCCGCTGTCCAGTCGGAATACCAAAGTATATTGACGCCGGTCAGGCGCATTAGACTGACGTCAGTACGTCAGGGTACTAATGCGCATGACCGACGTCATATCCTCAGTCTTTTCTTGCCCCAGATGTCAGAAGACCCTAAAAAGACAAGGCCCAATATACCTGCACCAAAAATATGTACAATATATACAAAATTATCAGCATATACCCTCACCTACACAACCACCCCTAAACACAGAGGGAAGGAGGGAGGGTAAATTGGACTGCAGCAATGTGGATCCTCGAACATCTACATTTATGGTAGGTACAAAACTGTACTATGTTCTTCATTCCACATTGCTGCAGTCCTAACTATTGGGTAGAATCCCAAAGCAGAGGTAAGGGAGGCTGGCAAATCATAAAGAAGCAGGAGCTGACAACATGCCTTGCAAAATAGCTGTGGCAAAACCAGCCCTAGACTTAGAGTAGAGAGGAAGGTGATAATGCTTAGAGAAAGTATGCACTGAACTCCAAGTAGCTGCCTCCAAAATATCCTTAGTTGCCACCCCCCTTAAAAATGCTGTTGAAGTGGCAGTAGCCCTAGTGGAATGAGGCCTAATCCCAGCTGGAATCTCCTTGCCATGATGGGAATAACAAAATGCAATGCAAAATCCAATCCACCTAGAAATAGTTTGTTTTGACACAGGCTTGCCCTGCGAACTCAAAGCAAAAGAAACAAACAACTGCTGAGACTGCCTAAAATCCTTAGTCCTGCTTAAATAATAACGCAATTGCCTGTGTACATCTAAAGTGTGCAAAATCTTTTCCCCTTTATTTTGGGGGTCTGCATAAAAGTAGGCAAATGAATAGTTTGGTTTAAAGCCACACTAGAAACCACCTTAGGCATAAAGGAAGGATTAGTACGTAATGATACCCTATCCTTATGGAAAATCAAAGGGCTCTACTGCCATAAGGGCCTGCAACTCAGACACCCTTCTTGCAGAAGTAATAGCCAACAGAAAAGCAGTCTTCCATGACAAGTATTTCAATTCAGCAGTAGCCGCAGGCTCAAAAGGTTGTAGAGTAAGTTTTTCCAACACAAAATTGAGATCCCAAGCAGGAGTAGGAGCTCACGTGGGGTCTTATATTCTTTGCCCCTCTAAGAAACTGCTTGAACAAAGGATGCGAAAACAATGGTGGGTCACAATCATAGTGAGCTGAAATTGCTGCAGCATGAATCTTAATGGAAGAGAAGGACAAACCTTTGTCCAATAACTCAGTAAGATATTGAAGAGCCACACTCAAATTAGGCTCAGAAATCTCCAAATTCTTTGCTGTACTCCAAAATAAAAATCTCTTCCATTTTTCTGCGTACACTTTCCTTGTACTAGGTCTTCTAGCTTCCATAATCACATTTAAAACTTGTTGAGGAAGTTGAGACCTGCTGTGTTTCAACACAGAATATGCCAGGCTGTCAGAAGAAGAGAGTGAAGCTTGACATGGAGCAGATGACCGTCCTTCTGAGATAACAGATGTGGAATCAAAGGTAAAGGCCATGGAGGCTTCCTTACCAGACTCCTTAGTAGTGGGTACCAGTGTTGCCGAGGCCAATCTGGAGCTATTAAAATCATCCTTGGCTTGTCTTGTCTGACCTTTAAGAGCACCTTTGGAAGAAGAGGCAGAGGTGGAAAGGCATACACATGAAGATTTTTCCAACTGAAAGAAAGAGCATCCACTTTCCAAGCTGTGTGATGAAACCCCTTTGTGCAAAACTTTGGCAGCTGGTGGTTTAGTGGAGAAGCGAACAGATCTATGTCTGGAGTTCCCCATGACACTGTCAATTTCTGAAATACATGAAGATCCAGTTTCCACTCGTGGGGATCCATGATTTGTCTGCTTAACACATCTGCTAAGGAGTTCTGTGCTCCGGCAGAAACCTTGCCTGAAGAGTTAGTTGCAAGCTGAGCGCAGTCTCCCATAAAATCATTGCTTGCCTGCATAGAGGATAAGAAGGTGTTCCTCCTTGGTTGTTGATGTACCACATAACAGTTGTGTTGTCTGTTAGAATCAACACCTGCCCTGGAAGAAGTAACTCCTTGAAAGCCATTAATGCAAACTGGACTGCTAACATCTCCTTCATATTGATATGTAGATGCTGTAGTCTGGCAGGCCACTTGTCTTGTATCCACTTTCCATTTAGATGAGCTCCCCAAGCAATGTCCGAGGCATCTGTCGTTAAAATCTGACTCGCCTCTGGCCGGGTCACAGAGAGTCCCTTGTTTAGGTGACATTCCTGAGCCCACCACAAAAATACATTTTGAAGGCAAAGTATTATTTGAATGACAGTGTCCAAATCCTGGCAGTGCTGTGTCCATACATTTTGAGATACCATTGCAGCTTCCTCATATGCAGTTTGGCATTGGGAAGCACCAGAATACAAGATGCCATGAACCCTAATGCTTGAAGGACTGTCCTTGCAGTCAGCACGGACTGATGAGATAGTTGATGGAAGTAAAGGGATAGACTCTTTTGTTTGTCCGGGGTTAAAAAGGCCATCTGGGCTGCTGTATTCAGTCTCACACCCAGAAAGCACATGTCTTGAGAGGGTACTAGACTGGACTTTATTTCGTTCACAGAATACCCTAGGCATCTTAGCACTGCTATAACATATTCCAGATGCTGTAGAAGGTCTTCCTTTTCTTGAGCCAGAATCAGGCAGTCGTCCAAGTAAGGATAGATTTGAATTCCTTTTAGCCTGAAGTAAGCTATCACTGGAGCCAGAACCTTTGTGAATACTCTGCAGTAGATAAGCCAAAGGGCAATGCAGAGAACTGATAATGAGAATTTCCAGCTCGAAACGCAGATACTTCCTGCAACTTAGTCTTATAGGCACATGAAGGTAAGCTTCCTTGAGATCTAAAGTTACCATCCAGTGATCTTTGCCCAGCAGAGGTAAAAGCTGTTGTAACGTCAACATCTTGAACTTGGGAATGTCCAGATAAGTGTTGAGGATAGATAAATCCAAAATTGGTCTCCACGTGTTCCCCTTCTTTGGTACTAGGAACAGGCGAGAATAAAATCCTAGGCCCCTTTCTGATACAGGGACTGGCTGAATGGCCCCTATTTGGAGTAACAGAGAAATTTGCTTGTGAGCCTCTTTCTTTTGTGGAGGAGGAACGTCTGGCATGCCTTTGAAAGGGGGCAATGTATGGAAATAAAACCTGTAACCGTGGTGAATGATATCCAACACCCATCTGTCTTGAGTAATTAAATCCCAATTTTCTTTGAAAAGAGACAGTCTTCCTCCCAAAGGAGCTGCCAGACGAGAATCTACTGGCAGCTGAAAAGGCAGGTCATTGGGTCTGTTTATGAAAGGACTGACCCCTGCCCTCACCAGAAGTCTGAGCAGGTGAACTCCGTGTTCTAGGCCTAAAAGAACCTTGAGCTCTGCCCCTACCACGTCTAGACCTACCCCTAGACTGGGAATCATAAGCAGGATATGTCCATCCCTTAGTAGGCCAATTTCTACTAAACTTGGTGGCTGCACCTGCAAAAATCTTTAACAGTTTGCATAGACTTAGCTTTGTCCTCCATTTTCTTTAAAACTGCTTCCACAGGCGAACCAAACAACACATCAGACTGTAAAGGAGCATCCAAAATCCTTTTCTTAACATGCTCAGCTAAATTCTGATCCCTCAACCAGGCATGCCTGCGAAGAACAGAACTAGTGGCAGCCACCCTCGAGGAGGCCTGTACAGCATCAAAACCACATTGCAAAGAATGCTTACCCACTTGTTCAGACACATGAACTAAATCCAGCAACTCTTTACACTCAATACCTTCCGCCAAAGCATCCACCTTAGATTTCAATTGTGAAAGGAGATAATTTTGATATTTTAGCATGTGAAACTGACAATTCAACGCCTCATGGCTAAAGTGGAAGAAGTATACACTTTCTTTCCCCATCTATCCAAAGCCCTTGCCTCTTTATCAGTGGGAACAGGGTTTTTAACAACAGAGGCCTTAACACCTTTAGGTCCCTGAGAAACAGTTTCGGGTCTGCCCTAGGACTCTTAAAAGATACTTATGAGCTTCAGGCACCCTATAGTACCTATCAGGTTTAACAGGAGCAGGAGGCAAAGAATCAGGGTTCAGGGAAGCCTCTGCAAAACATCTTCCACCACATTCAACACAGGAGGTATAGCTAAGGGCCTATGCTGGGGTAAAACAAGAATTCCCTAAGCCTTTTCCTGGAATCAGAGTAATCTTGGCCTTCCCATTTAAAGTGCTCCCTCATGGAATGCAGAGTCTCTGAAAATGAGAAATCCTCAGGAGGAGAAGCTGTAGGAGTGGAATCATCCACATCAGAATCAGAATAAGGAGGAAACTCCTGCAAGTCTTCCAGAAGACTCAGAAGCCTCTGAACACTGTTCAAAACTCTCAAACTCAGGTTCCACCCTAGGCCTCTTATCAGGAGGGGGCATAGAACCTCTAATCATAGTAATCAAATCTTCTGCCATTTTAAGCATATGTTTCTTAGGCACAGAACCTGAAGTGCTAGGAGAAACCCCCACTGAAGCTAAACTTGGCCTACCTCTCAAAGAAGTTTTGGAAACAGAAGGAGAGGCTCTAACTACCTTGGGAAGAGAGGGAAGAACAGTTACCTGAGAAGCCCCTCAGCCTGGCCTACCTCCTGAGAAGGCACATCCTGTAACAGTAAAGTCTCTGCCTGAGACTCCAAAGAAACTCCTGGCAAAACCTCTGGCTCCACTGAGCCTTCTAAAGAACCGACGTCCGACTGCCGGTTCATCAACCCTAGGCTTCGCTAAGCTTTTTGGGCCCGGTCCGGAGCATCCGGCGGCATTTTATAATTACAACGCTTCCCAAACACTAACCTGGCACAGTCTAACCTTCTCTTAATAGTGCGTTTGTTAAATCTAGCACAAGAGCGCATCCAACAACGCCGTGCTCAGGCCCTAAACAAGGTATACACAAGGTATGGTAATCCCTATGAGGTATCTGTTTCCCACAAGAAATACAGTTATTCACTTTTTCTGACATCCGGTTAAATACTGAGGCAAGAAAACCAAAATGTTCCCCAACGGGTACTTAGCCAACTTTGATTCGGTCTGAAACTCCGACTTCAGAAAATTTCAGAACGCCAACCTGCACTCGCAAAACTGCTTCTGCATCGGACCATGCGGCAAAAAAGACTGAGGATATGACGCCGGTCATGCATTAGTACCCTGACGTCGACGTCAGTCTAATGCGCCCTGACCGACGTCAGCCATATACTTTGGTATTCGGGCCGACTGGACAGCGGACTACCCAATAGTTAGGACTGCAGCAATGTGGAATGAAGAACATCAGGTATGATTTCTACCAATACTCTATTTGTACAAATAGCACAAAGATGCATAAAAAAGGACCATGGGTTGCAAAACTTACCATTCTGGGTAATAAGCCAGTACTTCATACAGATCAAGTGTTAAAAATACCATCCACTTGTACCATGATAGGACAACAAAACCAAAAAAACAATATTGCACATCAATATTACAAGTTGTAAAGTTACCAAATGCAGATTTAAAAGAGCTTGGTATAACAACTAGTAGGACAAGATATCTCACAGATTTTACATTTACAAGCACAATAAAATCCTATATAGTAAGTCATTACAAGTATCTTTAATATGCAGATTACAATTTAGTGTGTAAATACACAATATTGCCTTCAAATTTCAAAATATTTGTTTAAAGTGGCACCACAGTTTGTATGTGTGGTTTCACATAACCCAGTGTTAATAGTAAAACACAAAAAGCTGACACTGCCCATACTTAGTTGGACATATTTACAGGATGGTCATCATCTGGAACCAAATTGCTAAATGGGTTTATACATCCTGTGGTAATAGTTTTAGGGGTCATAATAATAATGACAGCTTAAAATTGTTTTATATGCTGCAGGTTATAAAGAGTTGCAATAACTCAACAAGTTATGATTGTAAATATGAGCAAAATGGTACATGCTGTAAATGATAGTGCTAACTAAACAAATGTAGTCTTTTCCTTAACTGAAGTTTAGTCCATTCCTCAAATAAAAAAAAATAAAAAAAGGGAAACAAACAATATAAGCACTCTGTTCTATTTAGTATACACTATCTTTTCAAAGCTGGTAAATCCTCTTGCCTTAGGGTTGTCATATTATTCCAAACTTTTTGTTTTCTTTTGCTGTGAGCAAAACAAAACTGCCTTGGGTCTCCTAGCCCAGCAACGCACTGGAGGCTACCGACCTATTGCTTACTATAGCACTCAGCTAGATTCGGTTGCCTCTGGTTACCCGGCTTGCTTATGGGTTGTGGCAGCTGCCGCTGTTTTGGTTGATATGGCAGCCCCACTAACCTTGGGACATGATACTATATTATCAGTCCCACATGCTGTTCAAGCGCTACTTCTAAAGACAAAAACACAGTATCTTTCAAATGTATGCCTTACTAAATATAAACTAAGTTTAATAAATAATCTTGCCCTACAAGTCATACGCTGCCCACCACTGAACCCTGCCTCTTTAATACCAACTTCGGATGAGGGCGAACCACATGATTGTGTGCTTGTAGTTAACTCTGTTCTTTCTCCTAGGTTGCATTTATATGACACTCCTTTGCAAAATTCTGATTTAGTTCTTTTTGTCATTGGATCCTGCTTACGTACAAACTCTGGTGAATTCCAAGCTGCTTGGTCAGTCTGTACTCCGACTGAAGTTTTAAGGTCAGCACGATTACCCCCATGTACTTCCGCGCAGGCTGTGGAACTAGTGGCATTATAAAATGCATGCAAAATAGCTAAAGGCAAGTCTGTTACTATATATACTGACTCCCGTTATGCCCATAGTGTTGTTCACGATTTTGGTATACTGTGAAAAGAACGAGGGTTTTTAACTTCTTCCGAGGCACCCGTTAAAAACCATTTTTATATCAATAACTTGCTACAAGACTTATTGTTACCATCTGAACTTGCTGTTGTTAAATGTGCAGCCCATCAATCTAATGACTCTTTTGAAACTAAGGGCAATAATTTAGCTGACTGGGCTGCTAAACAGGCTGCTCTCTCACACACTGTTCAGGGACATTTTTTGCAGCCTCTGCAACCAATGGTTACTTTTGATACCACAGTATTAAAAGCTTTACAGGATGAAGTCCCAGAATAAAAAAAAAAAAACATGGCTGGCTCAAGGTTGTTTTAAATGCGCTGATCTCATTTGGCAACATCCAGATGGCAGATTGGCCTGCCCAATGTCCATGTTAAATTCTCTTATTAAAGCGTATCATTTGCCAGCCCATGTTGGCGTACAAGTATTAATAAAACAAATCCAAAAGAATTGGTTTGCCCCAGGACTTTCTGCTTCTGTACAGCATTTTTTGAGCATGTGCTCCATTTGTTTACAGTATAACATTTCAAAAGGCACTATGGCTCCCGCACAACCACTGCCAAAACCATTGGGACCATTTTGCGCCCTGCAATGGGATTTTATTGAACTTCCACCTTGTGCTCATTTCAAATATGTTTTAACTGTTGCTGATGTTTTTTCTGGGTGGTTAGAAGCCTACCCATGTGTTAAGAACGATGCTATTTTAGTTGCTAAGAAACTTTGTTATGAACTGATACCTCGTTTTAGTGTTCCCTGTCAAATATATTCGGACCGTGAAACACATTTTACTGCTCAGTTAATTGATTCACTGTGTAAAATGTTAGGCATCACTCTAAAATTTCATTGTCCATATAGACCACAGGCATCAGGTATTATTGAACGCATGAATCAGACACTAAAAACCAGACTGGCTAAAATTTCTACTGAAACGGGCCTCACTTGGGTACAGGCCCTACCTCTAGCCCTACTCTCTATGAGAGCGCAAGTACATCCTACTAAAGGTCTTTCTCCTCATGAAATCCTCATGGGCCACCCTATGCATATGCCCATGACTCCAACACCACCCTTTTCTGAGTATGATGCATTTGATCATGACATTCTTGCATATTGCACTTCTCTTGTCTCTTTTTTACAGTTTCATCACTGCCAGGTAGCAGCGGCTCAACATAACCTTGATCCTTTCCTGTCCTCCGCACTACAACCAGGAGATTGGGTATACGTCATCATTCTCTCAAAAAACAGCGCTTCAGCCACGCTGGAAGGGGCCCTTCCTGGTTCTACTGACAACATCATCAGCGGTGCGACTACAAGGCTCACCCACCTGGATTCACATATCACACGTCAAGAAGGTCATCCCATCTAAAGATCAACAGCCTCTACCTTTTGCAACTCCTGATTCTCCACCTATTGCTACTCGTACTCGAAGCTGTACTGTACCAGCACCTGACAGTGCCTGATGTTTATCCATTTGGACAACCTCACCCTCCAGAAACAATACAAGTGCAACCACCATTTCCACAAAAGCACTGCACAGCTATTTTGGTGGTTATTCTTGTCGTTTTGTTATTTGTACTGTGGCCATTTTTATTTCCTGCTCCAACTACGCCTCATGCCAAACGAGCTACATGGCATCCACCTTTCAGCACCTACCAACCTATTAAATATGCCTATGCATCATCCCTCAATGTCTCGGACTGCTGGATTTGCACTGCTATTCCTACTATTCATGGGGGATTGATGCTAAATGTAGTCCCTTTAGGGGTTAATGAAACCTGGATGAATCTGATCTACGATACATCAAATGTTATTTCAAAGGACAAGATAGCATTACAGTTGTCCCTCCACCAAAACAGAACTGTGTGTTTTCAAAAACTTGGTAAAACTAGAGTAGGGTGGAGCCATTGTAACAAAACAGTGGTACATAACTGCACTGAAGACAATTCGGGTTGTGTAACAGATTTCTCACCTATAAAAAGACTCGTTAAAAACTCTATAGCTAACTTTTCCCAGAAAATAGAAACTGTCTATTGAAAAATATTCCAAGGACTGCAGGACGCCGGGGATCGCTTCAAGTCTATCAACATCACCATTAAAGTAGAAAATTGTTATTTTGTGTGCGAAACAAAAGCATATAAATGGCTACCAGGAAACTGGTCTGGCAGCTACTTCCTGGGCTACCTAGTCCCAGCTATTCGACATGTATCTGCATTACCTAAAGGAAACATTCGGAACGTTCGAGAGGTCAAAAAGCCTGCCAATCCGGTAGGACAAGTTGATGCTTCATGGATCTATCACCATGATTTAGCTCATGCTGGCACCAAAGGACTGTCCCATATGGACTTGGGTGATGACGTCATATCATGGGCTGGTATAATTCCATCATACGGAGCAGTAAAATCAATTTGGAAACCGAGAAAGCTATCTAAATTGCTTGAAATATTAAGCAATGCTACATTTTCTGCCTTAGAACTAGTGACTGATAGTTCAACATGGGCATGGTTAACCAACCTGTTCTCAGGCTGGGGAGGTGGACTGTTGAAGTTGATTTTATTAATTGCAGTATTAGCAATTGTTGGTTTTGTCTTATTTCTAATCAAAGCACTGATCTTGAAATTAATGTCTTCAAAAACTGTAAAAAAAAAGTGCCTGCGTTTTACATGCCTGCAGCTATGAATGTAGACGATAAAATGACAATGTTTTCCAATGATGAAAAGACCAGTAGCATGGTTATGTTAGATTTGGGACAAATGTATGACAGGTTAAATGGTGATGCTTACACAGCATCAAATGGGGGACTGTAGAATATGAACAGCCAAAGCATGTGTTTGAGGAAATTGAGTATGTGACAGTCTGCATGTATTAAGGTGTACTGTGAACTTTGAATGAACTCTGAGCAATAACAAAATACTGAAAAACAAGAGTCTGCTTGAAAGCAGGAAGTGTGCCTTTTATGGAAGTGCATCCAATTTTCTTTCTCTGCCTAGAGATATGATGATATGAATTGCCTCATGTTTACGGGTAAACCTTTAATTGGTTAATTGCCCTGTATAATGATCTAATTGGTTCATTTTATATTTTTTGTACTGTCAGAAATACCACCAGTATATAAGCTTGTTTATTCCTTTGTTCTGGGAGTCTCCCTGGTGCTTTCCATGAGGCTCCCACACGTGTGTACTGTAGATAATAAAAACCACTAAAAGAGAAAAAAAACTGTATTTGTCTTCATTTTCAAAGTATTGTGTAACGTAACAGTTTGAATTCGCCTCTACTTAACCATTCCTATGTTCATTCCTGATCAACATGAGGTTCTTCCAGAAGTCTTCTATACTTGCAACTATATTTATGCATTTTCCACTTTTCTTGCCTTCTCATCTGGTCCTTCACCATATATTCTTTCTTTTGTTTTTGGCACATTCAGTTGCTGTCTGATTTTTTATCTACAACTGGTTTGATTTCCATTCCTGCTTGATGCCGATATGCTTCTGCTAGATTAAGCAGAGAAGTCATCTTATATTTATTCTCCTCATGTTTCAAAACTTTCACTATGTTTGGGTCTTGTGAGGTCAGCAGATGTGTGTAGTCCCAAGATTGCAGATCTATACATGTAATCCATTTCAAGGAGGCCCATCCCTCCTTCAGAACAGGGAATATATAACCTTGGTATGTACTGATTTTTAGAAATCATTTGGTGGGCATGAAGCATCCTTCTTCTTTTCCTGTTTAATCTAACACATTTTGGGGCCAGTCAATCACTACAAAACTAAGTTAGGACAGGAAGAGCAAATTGGTTTATAGCTTGGATTTTGTTCCTAGATGTCAACACTGTTTTCAGGAATAATTTAAGTCTTCTAAAGTATTCCTTACTAGGTTTTATTCATATTTGTTCATATTTTATTGTTGATCCTTCATCAGTTCCCAAATATTTCTATGCTCCCTCTTTCTCAAGTTCTTTTATATCACATTCTTGTCGCAAACTGATGTTTTCTTGGTGCTGCAGTTTTCCTGCTTTAAAGGTTTCTTTTGCACATTTATCAATACCAAATGACATTCTTATATCATCTGAAAAAGTTTTGACAACTTGCAGTTGTGCTTTCAATTCTTCATCTGATGAGCTATACAGTTTTAATTCATCAACAAAAAGAAGATGAGAAGTCTTTACACGTTATTGTTTTCTAGTAACCAAATTATAGTCAGGGCATAAGCTGTTAAGTAGACAGCTTAATGGGTTAAGGGCAAGTCAGAATAACAGCGGTGACAGAGTCACTATGGAATGTCCCCAATGGAACTTTTATCCCTGAAATAATAATTTGCCCTTTATCATGGCTTAATTGCAAAGTGGTATGCCACTGTTTAATGATCACTGTAATATAGTCGATCAGCGTAGGATGCATCTTATACATTTTTAAGAACTCTTTTATCCATGAATGTGGGATTTTATCAAATGCTTTTTTATAGTCAATACATGCCATACTTAGATTTTTTCCCCTTTTTACAGTTCTCCGCTATGACTTTATTTAACAACAAATGATCCTTTGTTCCATATGACTTTCTTTTATCTCCCTTTTGTTCTACTGCCATAATTGAGTTTTCTTCTAAATGACTATAAACTCTGTCGGCATCAATTCCAGTGTACAGTTTATATCTTGTCGGAAGGCAAGTTATTGGTCTATAGTTTTTAGGTTAGCTTGCAGGTTCACTCCTAAGTAGGAGCATTGTTTTTCCTGTTAGCCAGATTGGTGTCTGTTCAGGGTCTGCAAATAAATAGTTCTTACTCATAGCTAAATCTTCGTACAAAGATTTAATAGTTCTAACCAGAAGTTAGGTACTGCATTTGGGCCTGGAGTTTTCCAATTGGAGGCTTTTCTTAACTTTGTTTCAGTCTCTCTGGCTGTTACTTCATCCCATTTCATATCCAGTACCTTTAAACGTCTTATTCTTTCTTTTACTACTTCTATCCATTTAGCATATTTGTTATGTTCCACAGGAACTTCATCAATACTTTTGCAAAATGTTATCTATTTCTTCTTTTTTTTTGTTGGTCTTTCAATTCCTTTTACCTTGTTTCCCCAACTCTCTATAAAACTTTTTTGGGGTCATCAATAAAGTGTTTATTTTTATATTTATATGTGTATCTTCTAAGTTTTTCCACCTGTGCTGACATTTGTAGCTTGTTATTTGCGATAGTGCACCCTGGTCTGTTCTAATACTGTGCACTGCTTTTATTACATCTATCTTTCTTAGTATTTTTGTTGATCTGTTCCCTCTTCTATATTCTTCTAACAGTGACACTTCTTGTCTTAATTGCTTTATAGTTTTCTCTATTCGATACTTCCATGACGTTATTCGATTTTTTCCCTTCCTTTCACTTACTACCCTGTGTTCTTGAAGTTTGCAGTAGGACTTTATCAGTTATTAATTTAGCTCCACAGTAATATATCCTGTTTACTTTTGTTATATTGCATGGATCTCTATGGACAGTCCTAATTACTGTGTTCATTTGTTTTATCAAACTCCTGACTTTTTGGGTTTTATTGAACTTCTGCAGTCTATTTCTTTCATTGATCTTAATATGTCTACCTCTTAAATCAAGCAACTCTTCTCTTAGCTCGTTTTCGTCTAAGCTGAGGGCACATTTTTATTTTCCATTTCCTGAGGGCATTCTATAGAAAGTTCTATAACATCTTCCTGTGACTCATTCTCTTCAATTTCATCCTGTGCCATCCATTGCTATTTCATATGGGAACTTACTGGCCTATTACTCCTCAACATTGATTGCATCAGAGTTTCCACAGTTTCCTGTTCTTTCCCTTGCTGTCCAGCTTCAAGTGAATGTTATACTGGTTTCCTGTGGAAGGCTCCAAAATGTCTTCATATGGTACCTGACCAATTGCTTCCCATTCCCCTGGTTTCCCCTTAAACTGGATATCTGTTGCTCTATCCTGTTGTGGTGCTTTCTGAATTAGATTTTCTACACTGAATTCTTTGCTTCATGGGTACTCCATAACTTCAGTTTCTATTTCTTTAACTTCTCCATTTCTAATCTCCTCTTCTTCTACTTTTCCTCTTTGTCTTTTTTTTTTATTATTGTAAAGTTTTCCATATCAGGATTTTTTTGCCTGTATTTCTCTTCTAATATCTTTATTGCTGCTCTTTTTGTATTAGTTTTTTCTCCTTTGCATAAATATTATACCAAATAAAATCTCTTTTTCTTTCCAATGTCCATATTTCTTCTTTAGATGTCTCCTGATCTTCCTGCTTCTCCTTACTTTATGGACTCCATCTTGCTGTAATGTAACCTATGTTAGAGCTTCTACACCTAATCCTCTTTTCTATATTCCCTGTTTGTGATATTTTCTTTATTGTGTAATTTTTAATATCTGCCTTTGTCTGTATTTTGCTTCGGATATCTTTGGAGCTGCTTTCTTTATACTGATTAATTTGGCTTTCTCCTTTGCATAAATATTGCATCATATCAAATCTCTCTTTCTTTCCCATGTCCATATTTCTTTTTTATACACTTCAAAAATCTCTTGTTTTTGTTGTTTATATTTTCGCACTTCCTCAGATGCTTCTTTTTCCAAACAGATAAATATTTCTTGATCTATATACTGTTTTTCACAAATCTGCTGCATTAATGAATACACACTTATTTGAAGCTTCTGAAAGTTTTTCTTGTGGAGGCATTTTTCTTTCCTCTAATTTCTCTCTTAATCATTTTTTATATCTTGTGTCTGGAAATTCTAGGCTTTTTGCATAACAGTAACAATACTCTTATGCTCAATAGTACACTTTATCGTCTTTATGGCTCCTATTTGGCCTATCACTTTTTGCAATTTTTGTGGACTACTACTTCCTTCTACAACAAGGGGGGCCATCCTCCCCCTGGGCCTGGCCTGGCCCATTGCAGGAATGTTTCCATATTTTGAGGATTCTACACTGTCATCTTTTCCACTCCTGGCAATGGTGTGTCTACCAGCATTGGTCAATTTTTTATCCTGGGTCTTGTACACCCAGCTATCTTTTTTTAATTTTTAACCTACTTCTGTCCATGATATATGCTATATAAATACAGTCTTTACATCAGTGTCGCCTTGGTGAGATTTTGTGAAAAAGAGGGTACCCCTCTTGAAGGTACTCACCAAGACTTGATGATGAAAAACAATTTTAGCACTACTACTCTCCCTTGCTTGCTGATGTTTCATCTCTACATTCGGACCAACATACTTTTAACATAGTTTAAACATACACTTCTATGTACCCAGTCACATGGATACTACGGTGTTCCAGGATTTTCAAGACAATAGTGGAGAATACAGGAAGCAACACATACCAAGTAACAACTGGGAATACATTAATGTTGCGTACTGTTTGCTTATTGACAGAATCACTGTGAGTACAGGCAATTTAATAATGTACTAAATTATAGTGTCTGAGCTACAGGAAATCTTTTTTTTTCTTTTACATGGCATCTTAATAAATCCAGTGATAAAAGTATAGTATTTGGCCCATCAGTTGGACATTGCCAGCCAAATTACTTCTTCATTTTTAAAAGTTTTTTTTAAAGCAAGTTCTACACACTGAAGTTATATGAAGCACTTAATAGTTATTGAAGAGTTGACTCAGCTTAGAAAGGAATAAAGAATAAGGTTTTGAAAGATCACTTATGGTTAAGTGTGAAACTAAACAGTACAGATGCAGATAGTGCGTGATTATTCCATAACTGAAACAACTGTGCAGACATAAAGGGACGTCTAAAGCAGCATTTAAATTGAGTGAATGTGTTGAGTATGCTGGGATTAAAGTGAGTCTGGACTTTGGGAATATAAACTTCCTTTGTCAATGTATATAAAATATAAGTGACATAAATTAATTCCACTACACCTAATCTTCCTGGTTAAAGTATCAGATTTGAAGCTTTTTATGCATTTTAAAATTTTATTCATGACACGACACCTTCCACAGATGGGATACAACAAGGTGGTCATTAGCTTTCTTATGGAACACTAAGCCCCCTCCCCCACCTATACCCACGTATATCATGATGTAAGTGCTCAAGTTTGTTTTTATACCTGAAGAGTTCAGACTTGCACAAATTGATTTTCAGTAATTTTCTGAATGAGTATTATGCTACCAATGAAGATTAAGTTTATTATTCTTGATCACATCCACCTTCTTGCTATTATTAACATGGTTTAAACACTCACTTCTGAAATTTCTGTTATATACTTATTAGATTCAGTAGACTCTACAATGGAATTTACCTTAATCATAAAGTCTCCAGTGAACATCTTAGTAATATCATACCCAACTTTAGTTCTAATAATTTACTTTAAAAGAGAAAGAGTACATATTTACTTAATAGAGGAGACCCATGTTTTCCTTTTAAGTTAAGGGGTCAGACTTCTTGACATCTGAAGAGACAAAGTTAAGCTGGCCCCATTTACTCAACCTCTTGATTGCCATCTAGTGCTTCCTATGCTCCCTAACTGAAGTACCTGGGCAACAGACACCCCCCCAACACACACACACACACACACACACACACACACACACACACACACACACACACACACACACACACACACACACACACACGTCTCCACCTGGAGTAACTGTTTTACAGAAATACTAAAGAGTGTAAGAAAAAGCACAGTTAAAAGGATACAACAGCTGGCCAAATTCCAAAGCTTCAGAACACTTTCCACATGCCCAAACTGTCAGGCAACTCGAGTGGAGCTGAATAAAACATAAGTTTGGGCAAGAAGTCCTTCAGTGCCTTCCTGGCAGTACAGAGATGAAGACTTTGCCTGAAATGAAAATGCTAGGAGCAACAAAATATAGATGTCCACACCCTGGCATAAAAAAGTACCAAAAAACAAAGGGGATTGAAGGAGGGAGCAGCTACTGCAGCAATGGTCATTCAAACATCTACTGTTATGGTAACTTTAACTTACATGACTATGTTCATCACACTGATCACTGCTGCAGTAGCCTTAGCTATACTGGTAGATTAACTTAGTTAACTACATTGGGAGGTGGAAGGAGAAATCCTTGGAGAATGGTCCTAACAAAGCTTGATTTGGACTTAGACAAGGAGTCAAGCTTAAAGAGCTTTGTAAAAGTATGTATAGAGAACCAAATAGCAGCTTCTAGAGTACTTCTAGAACTCAACAATTTCCAAAGAGCCACAAATGAAGCCAAGGCCCTGGTAGAGTGGGTCTTGACCCTGCCTTTAATAGTTTTGTTATGGTGAATAGCCTTAGTCAGCCATATGGAAACAGTCTCTTTTGACACAGCTTTTCACTTCTTCTTACCTTCACAAGAAATGAATAATTGATTGGAAGATCTGAAAGATTTATTTCTGTCAAGACAGTACCAGACTTCTCTGTGAACATTTAAGGTGTGGAGTATCCCTTCTCCCTCATTTTTAGATTCAGGAAAGAAAATGGGGAGAGGGATAGTCTGGTTTAAAGTAAATTCAGACACCTTTTGGGCATACAAGAAGGATTAGTGCTCAAAAGAAACCTGTCCATATGGAAAATGAGAAGGGTGACTAACCATAAGAGATTGCATATCATTTACCTTCTTGCAGAGCTTACCAAAATCAGTGAACATGTTTTCCATAAGAACCTCACGTCAGCTAGAACAGCTGGCTCAAATGGAGCAAGAATTAGCTTCTATAACATAAAATTAAGATCCCAATGAAGGGTCATCAGTTTTCTTGGAGGCCTCTTGTGCAAAACCCCTTTCAAGAACACTTTGACAACAGACTGCATAGAAACAGAATGATCCATGGAAAGACATGCTGAAACGGCTGATGAACCCTGATAGAGGAATAAGAAAGGCCACAGGATGGTAGCTGACACAAATACTGTAAACCAAAACAACAACTAGCCCTGAAAGGGTGATGATTAAGTTGTTGCCATCAACTAGAAAACCTTTTTTCCATTTGCTAATAAACAAATGATTTTCTAGTAGCAGTCTTTCTTTCTTCCATTGGTATCTGTTGCACATCCACAGTAAATAGGTGCCTAAAAGAATTAAGACCCTATCATCTAGGCAGTCAAATGAAGATGATGGATGTCAGGCTATATCACACACCCCTGTTCTATTGTGGGTAGATCCAGACTGTGAGGAAGCTTGTGGTGATTGCCCCTGACTATTTCCAACAGAAAGGAGAACCATGGTTGTCTGGGCCAAATAAGAATCACCACAATGATCTTGGGGCATTCCTTTTGAATTTTCAGAAATACCCTGGATATTATTGGAAAGGAAGGAGAAGGATACACGAATATTCCTGTCCAAGGAAAAGAAAAGGCATCTGTCTTCTAGGCCTTCTTGCATGGAATCACGGAACAGAATTGTGCCAGTTGATTGTTCAAAGAGAAGGCAAAGAGGTCTACTTGAGAAATTGCCCATAGATGGATAAAATCTTGGAATACCCCCTGAGCTAGTTTCCATTCACGACGGTCTACCCTGGTCTGCTCAGCTTGTCTGCTACATAATTTTGTTTGGATGGAATGTACGCTGCCTGCTGAGTGAGATTGTGTTGTGAAGCTATATCCCAAGCTAACGTGGCTTGTCTGTGTCTGTAAAAGGGGTGTGACCTGGTTTCCCATTGCTTATGTACCACATGACTGTGGTATTGTCGGTAACAACCTGAAGTCTCAAGGATCAAAGATGGTTCAGAGAGAGTTGACTGCCTTGATCAAGGCATGCATCTTCTTGATATTTATTTGCCTGCATCCATCTTTGGTGTCCCACACCCCCTACACTTTTATTCTTCCTGAAACTGCTCTCCAAGCATTGTCCGAAAAGTCTGTGGTGACTGACCGCTTTGAAGCTGAAAGGGAGACCTGGATTTAAGGATATCTGTTGGCTCCACCGAAAGATTTTTTTCTGACAAACCCCAGAAATGGGATTTGAAAAGATAATGGGTGCTGATGCTGGGAGCAAAGAGATTTCAGATACCACTGTATTTTTCTCATGTGCAGTCTTACCAGGGGTATCATGAGAATTTTAGATGCCATGACACCCAAAAGTCTGAGGTAGTCAGGAGGCAGTGACTGAAGTCGATTGGAAAACCTTAAAAATAGATCTAGATTGAGATCTATTTTTTCCTTTGGAAGAAAAGCTGTTTGAACTGAGGTATCTAGTTGACGTCTCAAGAATACAATCCTGTGTGAAGGAGTCAAGAAAGACTTTTGAATATTCCCTTGGTATTCTAACTTGTGCAAGAGATTGCTCACCCAAGAGACAGCGAGAGATTAAGACAGAGACAGATTCATGACATTTTTGAAAAAGACTCTGCAAAGATTGAGCAAGTCATCTAAATATGGAAAAATGTGGGTACCCTGTAGCCTGCAATGAGCTATAACTGGAGCTAAACACTTTGTGAACTCTCCTGCTGCATAAGATAATACAAAGGTTAAGGCAAAGAACTAATGATGTGATTCAGACACATATAACCTTAAGAAATGACTGAAGTCTGAATGAATAGGGAAGTGATAAGCATCTTTTAAGTCTAGCGTTGCCAAGAAACTTGAAAGACTAAGAGGTAACAGCTTGTGAAGTGACAGGTATAGGAAAGAAACATCCAGAGCTGGTCTCCAAGCATTTACTATCTTTTGCATGACAAATCCTAAAATAAAAATCCTTTCCCACCTGGGAAGGAAAAACTGGTTCTATCACTCTTTGGGATAGCAGGAGATGAAGAATTGGATGAAACAAGTCTACTCTGGTGGATAAGGAATTTTTTCCCACTGCCATCTGTAACCTTGATGAATGACTTTTCAGAACCCATTTGTCTGAAACTATCTGTTGCCAAAGAGAAAAATTAATATTCAGACTTTCTTGATGAAAAAAGGGGCCACAAAGGGGATCACAAGGTGCCATTTCTTCTTAAACATCAGTTTGCCTGAATTTTGTTGAGACTATTCATTACTTTTTTTTTTTTTGCTGAAATTGGATGAGGAGAAAGAAAATCCCTTGAAAAAATTGGAAAAGGAAGGATGAAAAATCTCAAGAAATTCCCTGGATCAGCTTTCCCCTTTCATCACACTTTCTGATGAGCTCTGAAGAGGTGGCAAACTAAATCTCTATCTCAAAACGAATTTAAAATCTCATTTTAATATTATCTGGGATGTCCTGAGAATGCAGCCATGCAAGCCTTCTCAAAACAGTACCCAGTGGCCATAGAGTTATTTAAGCAGAATTTTCCTCACAAGAAGAGACTGCAAATAAAACATTCCTCATACTTTCACAATTTGTCACAGCAAACTAACATAGAAGCCTAGCAATTCAAAATTCTGAAAATCAAAGTTGAAGTATACACTTTTTTCCCATACCTATCTATATTTTCCCTTCCTTATCAGAAACTGTAGGACTGAAATTAACTAAGTGATTAGCAGCAGTGGGATAAACTAAGACTACAGCTGCTGGGTCAGGTTTGGGAATAATGTACAAAATTTAAAAGACTGAGGAACTTTATACATCCTATCTGCCTTTTTAGGGGCAGCTGGCTGACTATCAGGAAAATTGCAGGCAGTAACATTCACATCCTCTAAGGCAAACAGAACAGGTGGATTAGGTCTTGGTTCTGGAAAATCCTTCTGTAACAACTCTAAATATTTTTGAGGGACTGAGAAACGTCAGTGTTCTCCCATTGAAAAGAATGGCGCATTCTATCAATAGTCTCAATGAAGGAGAAACCTCACATGGAGAATCTGAAATGGAGCTCTTCTAAGAGTCTGAATCAGAAATCTGAGGAAAAAATGCTGTATCAATCCCTGCACCTTCCTTGTCAGATGTTTATTTATTTAACATTTGTTTACCAGGAAAGTCCGACTGGGTCAGGAACCCATTTTCAGAGGAGGCCGGGGGAGAAAAGCTCCAAATAATACATGAAAGTTAAGACATTATACATGAACAAGACAATAGCAAGTATTAACGCACACATTAAATAAGTAATTAATACTAAATAAGTACAGAGATACAATCATAAAATATGTACTAGATAGGCAATACTAAATAAAAGTAATATGGTAGATTACAACTTTTTTATTATTATTATTTATTTTATTTTTTTAATCAGGTAGTGGTAAAGAGTAAGGGATCAGGCTGAGGGGTCAGAATATTAGAAGCAAGCATATGCTTAAAAGAATTGTGGTATAGGATTGGCATAGCTAACGGTGTAGAAATACATAACATTTCTTAGTTCAATATGGTAATGGTTAGTGGATAAATTTGTTCAGATTCAGAATCTTGAATATTTTTAGGAAAAGAGGAATCCCTCTTTCTTTTACCAGAAACTACTTTACAAGAAAGATCAATAGCCTTAATTAAACAGAGCCAGACCCAGTAAACTAATCTTAACCAAAGGAAACGGAAGAGCAGATACATGCTTGGTTTTCTGTTTCTTTTTGACAGGACAAATGGGGCCAACCTAATTACTAATGGCAACAGCAACCTCCCCAAGGATAGGCACAGGATTCTGCCACAACATGGAAACTTTCTCTGTTCTCTCTCCCAGATCAACAAGAGTGGTTCTCCCTTGCCCACTTAGGGGACTACAACAGCTGCAGACAGTATGGATAACCCCGGGTTTGCAATGGCTGTACTTTCTACACCAGAGGGATCTGGGGTAAAAGAAGAGTGGTCTGAGGTTCAACAAATTGCCACAGCAGAGTCACCCACCTGTGGCGGAGGCAAATTTGTAGCCTACTGTGCTGGCAAAGCCTGTTTGCTTAATTTTTTCTTTTTTGGTTGGAATCAGGACCAACCGTGGGACTGGTAGTATGCTCCATGGTAAGATGAAATTGGTGCCTCTTTCCCAGAGAAGACCAGCAGCAACTGGCAGTAAAAACTACCAGTCCAGAAAAGTTATTTTGTGACAGGAAAACACAGTAGAAAGCACTTTAAAACACTGTGCTAGCCCCAAACAAGTAAAATAAACACAATTTCTCCACATAAAAATGTTTTCAGTTACTTTACAGCAGTTTTAAACTGAGAAAAAAAACGGGTGCTCCATTTATAGCATATTACAGTCTTGAGATAGTCTATTAAAACACAACACTCCTAGCTTTAAAACAACTTTCCAGAAAAGGAAAGTACTGCAACATCAACAAAAATTAAGAAAAATTGAAGGTTTGTTCCCCAAACAGATCTTATCTGCCCAGCCAAGGAAAGCACAAGCCAACCGTCGATCCTCAAAAGTCTCAGTGGAGCATACTCTTCTGCAGCAGTAAAGCTCTGAAGGGCTTTGTGCTCACCCTTGTCTGTTAGTCAGCCTAGCTTGAGCTGCTTGACAGTTTGGGTGCAAGCAAGATGCCCTGAAGCTTTGGAAGGTGACCAGCTGTTATATTCTTGCCATAATATAATCGATAGAGATAAGGCTACTGCAGCAGTAATGAATATGCTTAGTGTCTAGAGGATCTTGAGCTTAACACACCTGAATCTCTGAAAAAGCGACTCTATAATTCAGGCTGATAGCAATGGGCAAACAGGTTAAGACAATTACCCAGTCAATGCGAGAAACTATGAGGAGTCAGGAATATGAATTCTTAAGCTTTAGTCTGCCTTGGTGAATCATACCCTACTGTCAACAATAATTCTGTGGGCAGCACAGATTTCTGTATAATGACTAAATCCAAATGAACTGGGAAGATGTATGTTAATTAGCTGCTTAGCTCCAACCATCACTTAAACAAAATGTGCACAAAAAAGTATTGAAGTTGCATGCAAAAAAAAAGTGCTACTTGTGCAAACTGACCATTCTTGTTGTTAGATGATCGATATTGATTTAATGTTGCACAAGTGGTGAAAAAAAAATTAGAAAATGTTTTGCAGCTCAATAGCAGTAGGAAGGCTGTCAAATTACAAAAAGTCCTGGTGCTTTGGGGTTTTAACAAGCTTTTCCATTGTATACTAAAATCAGAGTATCCAAACACAGTTCAACATGCACAAAAACAAACAAAAAAAAACAGAATTTGGAGACAAAGGGCATGCTAAAAGTACCTTAGAAAGTAGGAGCAAATAATTAAAAGAAAATACATTAGCATATATCACTTACTGCATTGGCTGTTGCTTTGCCATCCTATGAATGATTTATTAACTTATGCATGTTTTTGGCTCCAGCTTCATCACATGTGCTGGAATGTTTAACTTTATAAATTACATTATACAAATGTCTAGCCCATGTGAAATACTTGCACTGTTCCATGGAAAGGGAATTTCCCCCTGCAAATGGCAGATGGCGCCTTTACAGTTTACAGGGGCCTGTTTAAATTCTTTGGTCTACCTGCTACAGATATTAGTAACTACATTTGAGGACTACATAATATGCCTCTTACCTAAATATTACTTGAAGATATGAATGCTGCAATAATGTACTTATCAACAAATGCCTTCCCTGCATTCTATGACAACCAGTGCTGTCAGATCTGTATTGTATACTGCATTAAAATCCCAGACTCAGCCAGGGCAATGAGTCATACTTAGGACGATCAGCTTTAACTTGTGAGGGAAGTCTGTCTGGAATTCCTTTTACATGCCCTTGTGGTCTCGGTGGTACCAAAAACTGTCAGCGGTTGTGTTTTCTTGATATGCGATGCATAAAATGTAACTAATTTTAACAGCTGAAACTTTATAATCTTTACATCTACTGGAAATATCCTACGAACATATGGAATTCTGTACAGCAAGAAATAGAAATTAATGTTGCTGCTTTATCTTTATCATTAGAACAGAACTCTTAAGAGTAGGATGGGGGATTAAAAATACTTGTTTGCCTCAGACTTCATTAACTGAACCTGTAAAAAGTATTTTCAGCTCACACACGTTTCACTGACACCAAAGAACAAAGTAAACATACTTATTTCATAATGACCCACATTAATAAAATAAACAAAACATTTTATTTTCTTTTCACATTTGTTTCAAAAAAATATCATACTGATTATGGTAAATTCCTTCTGAGTAGATTTACTGTGATTTGCCCATAATGTAGTATGGGGTCTATATTAGAACACCGAACATTCAAAATGTCGAGTGTTCTAATATCGAACCCTACCAATCGAAAATACTAAACATCGAACATACAGAACAGCTAATTTTTTCCTAGGGAAAAAATTTGTTGTTCCAAAACACATACAACACAAGCACACCAAACAAACAACAATCCACACTCATACACCTAAAGTCTTACACCTAACCCTACACTAAACTATACATACACTACTAACTATCCATTTACCTTAAACCAAACCCTAACCCTAAGGTCCATCACTATTGCACAGTCACCTCATCTGCGCCCTAACCCTAACTCACCTACCCCGCCCTAACCCTCATGTCCACACAATCGCACACTTAACTGAACCCGACCCGTAATTTTCCACCAGAGCGCTGAAAATACTGAAGCAACAGAAACGGATACCCAAATTCTTTCCCTAGGAAAAAAATTGGTTTTCTGTTTCTTCGATATTTTCAGCTTTCACTGAAAACGGGTCGATATTAGAACACTCGACATTTTAAATGTTCGGTGTTCTAATATAGACCCTGTAGTATGTAACAGTACAAAGAGCTTAGATTAAAAGTTCAACAAATCATTGGCAAATGGGGAATTATTAACTGCAGAGTTCAGGCCTGATGTAGAAGCATACATAAGTTTCCTCTGCCCCCTACTTCTTGCCTTCTTGCCCACATGTAGCTCCCCTACACATACATATAAAATGCTTGAGCCACAGTAACAGACTCTGAGATTTTAAAGTTCTATAGTTTAAACAGAAACCGTGAACCAGAACAAGTGAAACATTTTCCTTCCAAGCTGTAATTAATGCTTTTATAAATGTTTTATTTCTGTGAAAATATTCACTGAGGCTCTATGTGCAAAAGGACTAGTGCCTGATAGAAAGAAAGAAAGAAAGAAAGAAAGAAAGAAAGAAAGAAAGAAAGAAAGAAAGAAAGAAAGAAAAAACAAGAAACATTAAAGTACAGTTGTGTTAGGACTTTGTAATAATTGCACGTTTTAATACATTTACTGTTGCAATCATAACATCTTGAATTCCTGTCTGTAGGAGCCCAATAGCAGGCCCAGCTTCCAGGACTCTACCTCACTTCTGGCTTATGCTGCTGCCCTCCTACTTAGACATCAGGACATCGGTGTTATGAGGGGTATCCACCAACAATATCTTCAAAGCTTTCTTAAATTGTCTGAACCAGAAGACTTGTACAGAGGTGCCAGAGCACAAGTGGACTTGGAAAAGTCATGTACAAGGGGCAGTGACTCAAACACTTTTCCTGCCTGGGTTCTAGGTGAGTCCAGAAGAAACAGGATGCTTGAAGAATGGTAGAAAGAAAGAACAAAATGCACACACACAGTGGTCTAGCCATTCAAATGAAGTCGAGTTGTTCACATGACTCCTTCTCTGACCCTTTGTAAATGAGATACGCATTTGGTCTAACTTTATCTGTTTTAATATTACCAACTAAAATCTCAGTTGTCTATGCTCATCCAAAGAAGGTAAAATCTTTTCTCCAACAAGGAGATGGAATGCCATGGATTAGTGGAAAGTTCTTCTAATACTTTAGGTATGAAAGTAGGAATAGTTCATAATGTACCTCTGCTTTTGTGAAAAATCATAAATGCTTCTTTGCTCAGAACACCCGGCAAATCTGAAATCATACTAATAGAGCATAACAGCCACAAGACTGATGGTCTTTTAATTAAGTTATCAAAGGGCCTCAATAAAAGAGTTGCAATCTGAGTTTTTCCAAGACACAGTCTGAGGTCCTATGATGCAGCGATGTCTCTTTTTGAAAGCCTAAGGTGCAGAACGTCCCTAAGGCACTGCTTTACTGGCACCTGGGAGTAAGGCGGGATCTTTTGACTAGCAAGATGAACATGTACAGCTAACATAAGAACTTTTCAAAGATGGATTAGACAGTCCTGTTCTGTAAAGGTCTGACAGGTAAGTGACAGCCAGGGATACCTATGCTGAATTTGGGTCCTGTCTCTGGTAAGCACCACAAGTAGACTGTCTTTCATTTTCTTAGCTGGGATTTCCTTGTCTTAGGTTTTATAGTCTCCCTCATAATATTTAGAATAATCTCTGAGAACATGTGCCTGAAAAGAATGAGTGTTTGACTATCCAAGTTGTCAGCCTCAAGGCTCTCAGATTTGGGTACAGCAGGGACTGTTCATTTTTGCTTAATAGATCTACATGTTAAAACAACAGTCTGGGGTCAGTCTTTGCAAGACTCATCTAGAGGGAGAAACACTGCTGCCTTGGTTGAGAGGGAACTATCAGTACCTTTTTTGGCTTTTCCTCCTTTTCTGTAACATTCAGGGAATCAGGATTTCCTGAGGGGAAAACACCCATGGTACAGGAAAACGTATACACTCTGTCCAGGTTCCTGGAGCTGTTTCTGTTCTTATGCAAGGCTTTCTTATTTGATTGTTGTCTATAGAAGCAAAGGGATCTTCTTGCAAACCTCAACTGTGCATCAATGTCAACAGCACATCTGTTTGACATCCATTCATGTGGATCTGTTTGTGTCAAATGCAGCTTGTTTGCAAAGACCTTCTCTTGAGACAGGATGTAATTTGTCTCTAAGTTCAAACAACTCTTAAGCTATCTGCCATGCTTGCTTTTTTAACCCACAAAATATATAAAAAAAATGGGTACCCCCTTGCTTGCTGATATACCACATAACTGTAGCATTGTCCATAAACATATTTAGGGTTCCTGGGTCCCATTTTGCTTAACAGATAATACTGCTGTCATCATCTTTTTATATTCATGACTGTGTTATTTTCTTAAATTCTTGCCCCATGAACCCTAAATATTAAGTCCTGCAACATGCACTCCCCAGGCTGCAGCGGCTGTATCTGTGGTGCAAGTCTGAGCCCATGTTTTTAGGTGTACCTGTTTTATTCACCAAGAAGATCTTTCTTTATGTAAGGTAGGAGTGGGACTGGATCCTCCAGAGATTGAGTGTGCTCACACCGTCTGTTCCTGAAGTACCAGTGAAGCTTCCCCTAGAGAAATCATCAGTGTACAGGAAGTTATATGTACTCAAGAATGCTCAGGAATTGCCTTGATGTGATAGTGTTCTAAGATTTTCTGGAGTTACCTGGAAAATGAAAGAACTTTGTCCTGAGAAATAAATGTTTTCTGTTGGTCTGAGTCTAGTATTACTCCTCCTCCCAGGAGCTGAATTTGCCTCAGGCGGGACTTTGGTAGATTTAGAAAACTGCAGGACTTCACAAATTCCCAAAAAAGGGGTTACATGCATCAGGCAGTCATGTAACTATGGGTAGACATGAATGCCATTGGTCCTGCAATAAGAAATTACTTAAGCCAGGAAATGTATGAATACCCTGGAAGAAATAATCAAGACAAAGGGCAAGGAGGTGAATTAGTAGTAAACTGCCCTTAGCCTGGAATCTTTGGAATATAAGAAACCTGTCATGCAATTTTGCAATGACAATGTGGAGACAGGCATACTTTAGATCCAAGCTGACTACAAAGGTGTGAGGAAATATAACAGGCAGAAGGCCCTGCAGTGTAAGCATTTTGAATTTTTAGTACCTTTAAGAATTTGTTCATTCTTGGCAAGTTCAGCACTGGCATCCAGGTACCCTCTTAATGTTTTTGTTCCTTGGGAATCATAAGAATTCCTGCAAATTTCGGTTTGCTTAGGAACCGGAGTCTGTACCCCTGCTTCAGAATAGTGAGGATCAGGTAGTCCATACTGATGGTCTCCTACTGTTTCACAAAGTGCCCCTCATATGTATGGAAGTTCTAGGGGTTGGAGGGGATTTGGAGTTTGAAGATGGGGTGGGATTTTTAGGAAAAGGAGAAGAATGAGCTTGACTGATTTATAGCTGCTTCCTCTTGGTGCCATGATCCTGAGAATCCACAGGTTTATCCCTTTGCACTGCTTGCCACTTTTTTTTCTGGAGTGTACTCTCAACTGTGGGATTTACCTTTTTCTTGTTTAGGTTATAGAGGCCAGCTTTTGGGTGGATAGTTCTTACTATATTTTTTGGGGGTTGTGAATACTGTTTCACAGATTTCTTTGTTTTCACTTCATCCTTTTGCCTTTTGAATACCGTTTTAGCAGAGGCATTAAGATGAAATATTTATTTTGTGGGATGTTTAGAACTTCATTTTCTTATGGTTTGGGAGGGGCAGAATCCTCAGCCAGGCATATTTCCCAATCATGGTCCCAGTAGCTGCTACCCACCATGACGCGTCTAGTGCATTACAGATATATTTCATAGAGTGTTTGGCAAACTGAGTATTAAGGTCTCAAAGTTCAAGCGTCTACTCTTTTAGGTCATTGTCCTTGATCTTCTCTACCTTAAACTTTATCTGAGCTAATTGAGACTCTTGAAACTTCAGCTTGCGAGTCTAGCACTTAAGGACTCTAAAGGCCATAAAAGAGGTGCAATCTGGCATTTTATGGAATCTGTCTGTCATTGGGAATGGGGCTCCTGGATGGAGCTGCAGAGGCTTTTTAAGATGAATCAGTTAAAGGGTTCTTGTACACAAATTTATGGGAATCATAGCTCCATTAATGCCTTAAAAAACTCATCTTCTAGTACTTCTAACATAGGAGGCACACTGAGTCTCATTGCCTCATGAAGGCCAATAAAGTCCCTGTATCTCAGCTGGGCTTGTGAGAACTCCTTTGTTTCACATCTGAAGGCATCTTTCACCATGAGAAGTGTGTTTCAAAATAAGGCATCCTGTGGTGGTGAACAAAGCATGACTCTAGGGTGAATGAATTCTCTGGAGTGGATTCAAATTTCCTCTTTTTAAATTCTTCAAATACTCTGAGTTTCTAAGATCATGACAATAATGGACCCCATTACTGAGACAAGGTATAATTAGAGTACAAAAAATTACTACTGCCTCAGTCTTTGAAGTATGCCAAGAATGTATTCTCATCATCCACAATACTATTTCTGTATTTCATATAGAGTTGCACATACTGATAGCATATTTAGGCATGCAAGAATGTTCTTTTGTATTATTCCTGTTGTTCCTACTACAATTGGAATTGAGTTATTTATCCTGTATTGCTATAGTTTCTTCTTGCATATCCTGGTATTTTATGACATTACATCCTTCAGTATGCAAGACATTAGAGTCAATACATGTAGCTGTTTCAATGATTAATGTTAGTTATACTTTTTTCTTTGACTACTATTTCTGGTTTGATTCCCTTTACTTTCCTAACTGTTGTTATTGGATGATCTCAAATGATCAGAACTTCTTCATTTTCAGACAGTTTTGTAGCTCATTTTCTCAATGTTTCTCAGCTGTCTGTATTTTTGTAGTATTGGACAATCACCAATACAACAATCTTGACACACTGCTGTGCCTTTCAGTATATACATACTCTCAGCATATTGCAACCTGCAACAAAATGTGCAACTCTTCCCAGTTCCAGACCTTTATCAGTTTTTTCCCCTCCTAGCTTCCAAACTTCCACAGGAAGACCATCTATTCCTGGGGACATTCCCGTAGATTGGTTACACATTACCATTTTTTTTCTCATCTCCTCCTATCCTGTTAGTAACTGAATCCCATCTACCTATAACCTTGGCATATTTAATTCTTCCACAACCATTTCCATTTGTACCTTTTCTTGATCTCCAAATTTCTCTTATTTATACAGACTAAATATTTCTAGTACCTCTACAGGATCTTTTACCGTCCTTGTTATAGGTTCCCTAAGCTTGGTGACAACCCTTTCTACTTTCTGTTGCCTGAGTCATTGCGCTAAAAGTGTTTGTGCTCTGGTGTTATTATTAAAAAACAGTCACTTAACAGTAATCTTTCTAAACTCATGCATATTATTCAGGTAATCCCTTATTTTATGCTTAGCATTCTGCAATTGCTCTTCCTCTCATTCTGTGAGATTTCCCCCTATTCTGCAACACTTAGTCTCTCTAAATAATTCTTAATTCTTAACCATATCTCTCTTTCATTTTTTTCTACCCTAGTTTTAAACTCCACTTTAATTTTATCCCACTCCCTAGCTATATTTTCATAAGAAATTTCTATCCTTTCTAACAACTCGCAAATAATTTCCACTACCCATTCCTTAAATTCCTCTCTCTTCAGTAGATAGGTGGGAAAGCACCAGTGTCTCATTTTTATTTCATTACCCTGCATTTTTATTTTAGTTATTATTGGCATGTGATCTGAATTAGTTGCTGGGTGCATATCAAAATTTTCAATTAAATGCACACGTTCCTGTGAAATGCAAGTTCTATCTAGCTTAGCCTAGTTTTTGTATCTTAGGGAATAATATGTAAATTTACTCCGAACTCCTACTACTGAATTCAAATCTTCCATGTCAAATGTTTTCATAAATTTCCTCAAAAATCTACCCCCTTTATTATATTTTCACTTCTGCCCCCCATCCCACACACATCTTCACTGCTGCAAATCAAATTCCAGTCCCCATCTATAAGTGATATTTCCTGCTGAAAACTGATTATTTCTCCCAGAATTTTCTTAATCTCCATTATAGCAGTTTTAGGTGGAATACCAGTGTAATCATCCTCCCTTGCCAGTAGCCCCTTAATACTACAAATCTACGATTCTTATCTTTTTTATCCACTTCTTTCACTATTGGAGCTCCTCCTGTAATTAATATAAGTACTAATTTTTCCGCTTTTCCCAGGTATTCCACTGAATAACCATCCTGAAAACCTTTATCAAATTCAAATGTTCAGTTTTTTTCCAATTGTGTCTCCTGTAGCATAACTATTTGCATTCTACATTTTTAATATAGTTAACTACTTTTTCTTTTCTGTATATATCTGTGAGATCATTAACATTTAATAAGACTACAGAAAGCATCATTATGTCAAAAAGTTATTATGCCCACCTTTTATTTGTAACAGCTTTTTTGTTAAGTATCTAGTTCCAGCTTTTGTGTTACATGTACACACGAATGTTTGTCACATTGATCTTTTATACAATTGTTTCCGATCATATCCACTTGAGCCTAAGTCACAGCTTACAAAGCTTTTTGTTTTATTGAAAGCCCTGAAACAAAACAAATCCACACCAAATATACCCCTAAAACCTATTAACTTAATACTAACACTCAAAACTATGGGCAACTTTAAATATTGAAGTTTTACCTTCCTAACAGCAACAATTACTCCAAACTGACAGCCACACTCTCAGACTTGGGTTAACCTGAAAGGAAGTTTATCCATTCTAAGATGCATGTTATAGCCTGTGCTTCTACTTGGTAATGTCTGGTTTTGTCTTATCTTTATGGTGCCCCAGAATGGGAGAACACTTGAAAGTTTTTAGAAGTCATTATCTCCTACACATTAAAAGAAAGAATACTCACTCCCACCCACAATTACCTCCGTACCATCATGCACCCACTTCAAAACTTTACTAAAAGCGCACCTAAAAAACATGCTGGTTATGCCCTTGCAACTCCCACTCTGATATCATCCACCCCATTCAACCACTATCTTTCTTTCCACTCCACTAACTACCTTGATTATAGCAAGCTCAGATGCTCAAAAGCCTAGTACTTATTATGCAGCAGGAACTTCTCATTGTAACATTTGTTAATGTCTGTTATGTACTTCACAAATAAAGATTCTAGTTGTCTACTGATGTACTATGTTCTTCATCTGTAAATATTTTGTAAGTAATTGCTATGTTAAATAGTTAATCGCTATGTAATCCAATGTAACTACTGTCTGTTTATTTTACTGTGTAGCTTTTCTCCCCGGGCCTCCGCTGAAAATGGACCTACGTCCAGTCGGACACTCCCGGTCAACAAATTTAAATAAATAAATAAATAAAAATAAATAAAATAAAATAAAGTATTCTGTTTTTATTGCTGTTTATCAGATTGTCTGCATGGAGACATGAAAAACAGATATTTGCTACAGGAAAGCTTTAGTATATTCAGTGTCTTTCCTTATTTATTTTTCTCTTAAAACTTGCTACTAGATCAAGCTGGGGGGTCTTAATCCAGTCATTCCCCTATGCAAAAATGAGAAAACTCACATCAGTTTTTCTTGAATCATACTCTTCTGACCAGACTTTTCCTTATTTTTTTTTACACTGCAGTACCTGCATTTCTTAAAAATGAAGAAGGAGAAAGAGAAAAGAAAAAAAAAATAACGGGCACCTGTTTACTTTACTATCTCCATTACTCTTGAAAATAATGGAGAAAACTTTATAGCATGCAGATTACATTGTGCACTATAACAATGCTACTGTTAAGAAAAAAAAATTGCTGTACTTACAGTTAACTCTCTCCCTCCTCTTCCCCTCTCCTAAGGGTTCCTCCAAACATTAATGACATGAAATAGGACATATGCTTTACAGTCCCTTACAAGTTTAACAAAGTCAAAAAGTCCAGTATTTCCAGGTTTATTGTTCTGTCATGTTTCACAAATATAATTAATATTTTGTAATCCCACATTTATTTGTCAATTTCCAAGTTGCTGGTTTTATTCCTGTGTATCTCTAGCTCCCAAATCCAATCTCAACTTCATTTGCAACATATTCTTGTTTCACCTAGTCAAGTCTTGTGCTTTCTTCTGTCCACTCAAGCATTTTCCATTGAAACACTGGAAAAGGTTTCACTGGCACAGTCTCTCTGTGAGCAAACTTCTGCATTTTCTCCTTAGCATGTTCTGCATCAAAAATGATTTTGTCCATCTAGGAAAGAATATTCTGAATATAGCTGGTTACAACAGTTTGAATCCCACAACTGCTTCTCAATATTCCCTAATTAGTGGAATACATTTACTCCTCTTTTGCCTGGTGTACAGAGAGTAATCATTTTCCTCAGCCATGCTACTGTCTCCCACTTTTAGTACTTTGCCCATCTGCCACAGTTTCGTCAGAATCAACTCCTTCTGCTGGTAGGATTGCATCTTTATTATTAAAGGTCTAGGTTGCTTTCTCCTGGCCAGGTTTGGAGCATATACACAATGTGCCCTTTCCATTAACAACAACTGCTGTGGAATACCAGTCCAGTTGCTTATTTGTGCTTTCATAAAATTAATACAGTTTGTTCCTTCCAGATTCTCTGATACAACAGAAAATTTCTGTTTTTTCCTACACATGCTCTGTCCTCTAATTCTATTATTTTTTGAAACATCTCTTCTTGAACGGTCTCATATTCAGTCAGCCTTTTATTCATTTAATTGACTTCTGATTTTTTTGAAGTTTTGTCATCGCATATTAATATGTGTTTAAAGCTTCCTCCATTTTCCAGCCTTTTATTATTTGAGTTGATATACTCCATTAGTGTTTTATTTTAAATGGCTCTGAGTACATTTGGCTTGTTTATTGCTCTAGGTTACTGAAAGTCATGTCTTGCACCAAAGCTGAAGCCTGCAATGCTTTTTGCTGAACAGCTGCAGAATTCTTCCCAGTCAGTGTTTTTCTTCATCTTTTGTGACGGATTTTCTTTCAAGTTTTCTGAATTTCTTTTTTGCTGGTATCCAGGCAGTGCACTTACTAGCCAGTTACTGAAATTTACCCAATAAATATGAGTTTACTGGCTCTCTCCCTTCCGAGTTTCTGTTTTCACACTGAGAGAGCTAAAATTAAGCGGTTACTCAATGTGCAGCCATCTTGAAAGTCCTCTTCATGCATCAAATCTTGATCGTGTGGTTGTTTCAGGAGTTTTCTGTAACTGTTAATATAGTTGCAAGCCCCTAATACCACAGGTAGTTCCATGGCAGCCTGCTTGGCTTTCAAAAAAAAATCATGAAATTCTGTACCAGCTGGAAAAGATCCTGGGGTGTAACTTGGGTAGTGGACTGGGACAAGGTGCATCTCAACCTCAGGCTGTGGCAAGCTTCTAGTCATGTATTTTAGCTTGAATATCCTGTACCATGGCAGTAATGGGGAAGCTACATTAGAGGCCTTAGGTCATGGGTGGATGCATGCTACCTTTATTTGTTCTCAACTAAAATTTATTTGTTCTCAATCACAAATGAGTAGCACTCAGATACCACCCTTCCACTTGATAATAATATGGGTTTGGCTCCAGAGGACCTCAGGAATGTTTCTGGACTGACCAGCAGCAATGTAAATGTGGCTAGTATTTGATATCATGATGGCCTCCAAAGGGGTCAGGCATGATGCTTCAGCAGTAACTGACGAAGTAAATGGACTGCATGCATCTTTCTCATCCTTGTGTCATCTGAACTAGGAAAATTACTAGAGTCCAAAAGGCTGTAATTGGTTTCCTTTCACTTCTCCCTAAGCTGCTCCAAGAGTTTATGCTGAGAATAGTGGGTAGTTAATGCCTTGGCTGATGACATGCTGAAAAGGGACCAACAGCACAACTTTTTATAAGCTAAAATGACCAAAGAGATTCCATAAGATACCAGATTGCCCTTAGCTTGAACTGGACACAGCTTGTCGAGTTTTTTCTCCTTAGCATTTTCTGCATCAAAAAATAATGACTGTCCACATTGTACTCTGGGCCTTGGGAGAACAAAAATAATAAGGGAAATTAATGTGCTGAATTTGTTTCTTACCCTCAAGGCAGTTTTTAACATTTTCAAGTTCACTATCAGACATTTACAATAAACAATAAAGCAGTAACAAAAAGATTCCCCAATAAGGTACTTAACTAGGTCACTGAAAGTAAGCCAACACACCGGACTGACAAAGCTTAAATGAGCACACATTTCAGAATAATGGCATGAAATATCTGAAGAGGGCATCTGCCAGTGTCCCTCTTATACCACAATGCCCTGACATATGAGTTAAAGGGAGTTAGCTTGACACCAGGAGGATGGAAGCAGAGCTCTGGAAGATCAGCTGGTCATTGATATCCTTGTAGGCAAAATCCCAGATGTCATGACTACAACGGTGAGTAGTATGATTAACATCCCTCAGTTATGCCACCAATGAAACCTGTTCATAATTATGTTGTATGCTGCTTGGAAGGACCAGAACGTAGGTCCTTCAACATCTAGGATTACTGAAAGTTTGCATAAGCCAGCCACAAATGGGCATGTCTTTTTATCTCCCTAGATAATTTATTTAATTTTACAAAGCTCCTAAAACTACCAGTATTTGTATACCTCTTGCTTAAATAAAATCAGAAACTACTGACAGGATTGAGGAAATGATTCGTGTGCCACCTTCTTAAATTAGTTCACATGTATGCTCATTTAAAGACTTCTACTGTTGAGCAAGCCATAGGAAAATTGGCAAAGCAAACTATTAATACTATGTTTTTAGCAGAATCCAATATGGCCTGCTGTATATTTGATAATGCATATCTGAAAGCCATGACTACTGTTGGCCAAGACAAGCTGGTGGATACCTCTGCACGTATTATGATTCAAGTACACTTCTCCCATCTGCCAAAGTTTCAACAGGCCAAAGCATCAATCTGATTAAAAAATGCTTGAACCTTCAATATGATGAAAAAGTTATAAAAGGCATTTTTTGCATTGAGCAAGCTATTCTGAACTCCCACGTGGGAGGTCCCATGCCCTTCTTACTTAAATATACTAACTCTACTGCTGCACAACCACAGAGAAAAGAGAAATTGCCACATACACTGTATCTCTGCTAGGACATGAACAGAAATCATATCAGCAATGATTTTCTATAGCAATTACCAATCATCAAGATGAAAGTCAGTGAGTGGAAATCAGTGAGCTGAAACCCACACCCACTTATGATCTACCAACTAGAAGGGTGAAGTTCAAACACTTCTCACTTATGAGAAGCTATGCCAGTCTAATGCTGGATGATCTCTTTTGGATCAAATATTTATATTTGTTTGGCAAGCCCTATTAAGAGATCAGAGAGGATTAAAAAGAAAAAAAAAATTGCAATATTTTTTGTACGGGAGAAAATGTGTGCAGTCTTCACTTTCTTTCTTTCCTAATGAAGCCTTCTGAGGTTTTTGGGATTAAAAACGCAACAGAGAAGACCTGCAAAACATTCAGCCACATTGCTCTCCCTTACTCTTTCAATTTCCAGCAAAAGAATTTAATCCAGCTGGCCCCTCAGCAAAAGGATTTAATCCAGCTGGCCCCTCAGCAATCTTATGTTCTGGTGGAAGGTTACTCACTGAGTTTGTGCTGGCTTGGATAATCAACATCAGGGACAAGTGGGTGTTGGATATTACAGAAACATGCTTGATTCTATTGTTACTTGGGCAGCTCCTTATTCACACACCTCTAGAAAATCAGTTGAGAAGATACTGGATCACTCTCAACCCCTTCTTGCCAAGGAAGCAGTAGAAAGTATTTCAATGGAGGAATAGGGAAAGGAAATCTTTTTTGACTGTGTTCTTGAATGCTTTCAACCTACACATCCATCCATCCTCAACCTCTTTTCCCATTTTTCAACCTGCACAGCAGGTAAGTAAAGCTTCCATGCTTACTTCTCAGGCCCTGATGCTGTCAGTAGACATACTGGACACCTCATGGCACATCACTAACAGTAAGATGCACTTTGCCCTGGGCAAGCATTATTTTTCAACACATGTGCTGGTATTTGACCTTTCCTCCACTTCCAAGGTCTTTATCAGGTGTCAGTCAAGACAGCAGTAGCCGAAGAGTAGTAGAACTTTCTAGTGATCCCCTATCTACATAGCTGGCTGTTGGCATCCCCTACCAAAAATTTCTCTTCAGTGGTTTTAGCCTGGACTTTCTTTGACTGCAGTCATATGGCACCAGAATCAACTAATGTAAGACCTCTCTGTTTCACTATAGTATACTAGTGAAACAAGTCAATTTTGCCATTCAAAATTATTCCTTCCACCCTGCAGAGAAATGGATAGGATGGTAATGTATCATGGTAGACAAGAGAAGAACAACCTTTAAACTGTCTTTCTTGATCTTTTACAACACCCTGGGGACAAGTAGTATAACAGGAAGAATGTATATAAATAGATGTGTACATTTATGGGAGAAGGTATCTCTTTTCCATAGTGCTGAAGGGGCTTTTCACCTGCTTGTTTTGATGAGACAAAAAAGTTCTACTTCTTGCACATCCCAATCTTTGGTCAGATCCAATGTGTGTGTCTCTATCCATGATCTGTTTAGCCAGTCTGACACAAGGCATCCTAATAGGAAATGTACTCCGACATGAGGGTTATGTCTGCCTCTTGTGAAATCTCACAGGCTTGTACTGCCAATCTGCAAAGTTTTTCAGAACAAGTCCTTTGCTATTTGATAAACCACATTATAGTCGTATTTCCCATTTGAATTTTTAGGGCTCCCTGCTTTCAAATCTGTTTGAATGCTCTTAGAGCTACTTTCATAGTCATTTCTTTCACATTTATTTACTTGAGCCCATGTGCCCTGTACTTCCTGTGATCTCCCATGGGCTCCAATTTATTCCCTCAATGTCCCCCACAAAGACTTAAGTATACTTGACTTTTCAGTAGTTTGATATGTTTTGGTGAAAGAGTTGTTCCCTGGGTCTGCTGTGGCTTGGACAGCTAAGTAACCTGTGCTTAGAGTAGGGATGGTTGCGGTAATCCAAAAGGCATCAACAATTTGAAGTGTAACTGCTATATCTGCCAAGATAACTCTTTCTTTATGCATGTGAGGGTAGGAAACTCCAGAGAATGAGAATGCTTCCATCATCAGTTCCTGAAGTACCACTGTAATTTCCTCTTACGTTATCTCATTAGAAGCACTAAAATGATACAGAAAGACATACAACTCCCAACCCTGAGGAATTCCATTGCTGTAGTGGTTTTCTTTTTCAAGACTTTATGGAAGAAGAGGGTCAGAAAGAGTACTCTGTTTTCTGATAGAAAGGCTTCAGTAAATACCAGGTTCTTCATAGGAGTTAAGTTGGACTTTCTCAGGATGAAGGAACGCCCCAATTCCCTGAAACAAGTCAAGATAAAATGTAAAGCTTTGTGGAGCTCCTCTAGGGAGTCTAACTGAATGCGACAGTCATACAATATGAGTAAAAAAGATGCCATTTGTCCTGAAAAGGGTTATTATTGGACCGAGGTACTAGGGTTTAGCAGATAAACCAAAATGTATGGAAGTGAACTGGTAATGGGGTTTAGGGCAAAGGCAAGTTGGGTAGGTTTTCCGGAGGGGAAGTAGAGGGGCAGCCAGGCTGTCATGGTTGTTCCCTCTAGGAGTCACAGCCTTGGTGGCCTCCGAGGCTTCTCACTTGCTTTAACTTACACTGTCTTTTCTAAATCTGTCCATTTTTCCTTATCAGTGTTGTGCATTCCTTGTTTGGGGACAAAGTCCAACATTTGGAATGGAAACATGTACTCAAATATTGGTGCCTGGAATGAAAAAAAATGTTTAATAGAACAGTCTTGCCTTTTTCTTCCATTCTTTTGAAGACACCTTCAACAGGGATCCAAAGAGGAAGTCTATAAGTGCATAAATGTGCACTTATTCACATGACCTGGCAGGGTCTGAATCATGATCCACCCATGCGCTTTAATTACTGACCATATTCCTGTTGTCCTGCAAAATGCATCTACTGCATCATAATAACATTTTGAAGTGCCTAGCAACCTTGGCTGACAGTTACATAGTTCAAGTACCTCTTGCTTCAGATCCTTGTTTGAGCTCCCCTTTGCTTTTTGTTTTTGTTATATATAATTCTACTGCATTTATTCATTTTTTAACAAAAAACATCTTTATGAATTATCACTTATAGCCAATCATACATTTATATAAATGAAAACAAACCACACTGACATTTTTAGTTGTAAATCTTATACAACACGTACAATCATTTATACAATCATTGCCAATAAAATAGTACTTAGCTTATTCCATGTCTGCTTTTCCATTAACTTTATTCCTCCTCCAAAATATTATTTTGCATTCATTGATCGCACAATTCCCATTTTTTTCTATGCAATTTGTTCCTTCCCTTTTCTAAATATCCTGCTTTCAGTTCTTTTATTTCTGTTACTTTATTCACTACTTCTGGTATGGTTGGTTTAGACTTTGATCTCCACTTTCTAGTAATTGCTTTTTTTGGCAGCCACCAAAAGTAAACTCAGCAAGGCATTACTATTCTAGGCAATTATGATTCTGTACCACAGCTTAAAAAAAAATCATTTCCTTAATTACACCAATTTGCTCACTCAGTATTTCTGACAGAGTAAGTCTGTGGGGAATATTTAAAGTTTTACAACTCATTACACTCCCAAAACATGTTCCCATGTATCTCTCTTTCCTATCACACCTCCAAAATTTGCAATTTACTTCAGGAAACTTTGGCGTCTGCTTGGGATATAAAAATACATACACAAACACTTCCAAGCAAAAATCCTAAATCTTCTAGACTTTGTTGCATATTTGGGAGGCATACATATATCTTCCCATTGCTTCTTTGTGAATTGCTTATCCAATCTCTCTCTCTTACCAATCTTTTCTAACCTCCTCTGATTGATTTCTATAGTGATCATGCAATATTTTATATGGCCTTTTACAGCAGCTTCTGTTCTAGATTCTACTAAAAACTCCACTATGCTGGTCTTTCACTTACGATCCCCTATTCACTTCTTTTTGCCTATGCTCTGATGATAATCCTTGATAAGGAAGGCAATCTCTAACCTGCAGTCCAAATGTTTTCTTCAACCTCTTCCCATTCTATTACCTTTCCCTCTGTAATTATTTGCTCGCAATGCCTTGGTTCTTTTGCCTGTTTTCTCCAGTAAATTCCAGCCCCCTCTTACCTATTCTCTGTACCCATAATTGCAGTCACTCCTATTGGCAGAATCTCCTTTCTACACTTTCATTTTGGCTTAGTTCTTAGAATACTTTCTGCTACTTTATGAATATAATATTCTGTATGATTACTGTTACTCACATTATGGATCTGCATCCATAATCCCAGTCTCTTGTTATTTCTTAACTCCCCCAATGTTTCAACATCTCTTTCCACTTTGAATTACACCTTCCTGCTTGTACTATGTATAGGAGCCTTAACTCTGTAGCTCTGAAAATACCCCTTTAAACAGGTAATCCCAAACTACCTTGTTGTATTGGAAGGATCAACTCATCCCACTTGACTCTTGCCCTCTTCCCCTCACAGATAAAATCTTTCAACTCTTTATTAATTGCTATCCACAACTTCTCCTCTGAATGATAACAATATCCCTAAACTATGTATAAAAATAAAGGGACAAAACATTTTCAATGCTTGTATCTTGCTATTCATATCTATAAAACTGAGCTTCCAGTTTCTTAGTATTATCTTATGCTTAGTCTCTTCCCACATATTATTAGCTGCCATTACAGACTCATTTTTAACCCACATTCCTAAGTACTTCAATTTGTCATCTCCCCATAAATATACATTTTGCTGAACCAATTCATGTATGGGTATATAGTTTACAGCTATTGCCTTTTTATCTTCATTAGTTTTCTACCCAAAAAGACTTGATACTCTCTCGGTATGTTCTACAACACTGAAATGTCCTTTTATGGTTTTATCAGGTACAAAATATTATCATCTGCAAAAAAAGAACTTTTCTGGATTACCATGTCAATTATATTCTTGACTTTCAGAGTCCTTTACTTTCTTCACCAATGGTTCTCAATATAAAGCAAATAACAAAAGGGAAAAAGGACACTCCTTCCCAATTCAGCTGTTCAAACAGAACTTATCAGGGAGGAACACTGCAAGTTTAATTTTTGCCTCTGATCCATCATATATTCTCCTACTTAACCTTATTATTGCATCAGGGAATGCAAATGCTTCCATTGCCCTACTCATAAAATGCCAGATTACTCTGTCAAATGCTTTCTCTGTATCAAGATCCACCAACAACAGTCTTTTTCTTCTTCTTTCGCCTTTTCCCGGTAAGGGGTCACCACAGCGGATCATCTGTCTGCTCATGATTAGCAGTGGAATTTTATGGTGTCGAGTTGCCAGCCCGGCACCTAACCTTCCACAGAAGGCACACACATGCACACACCTAGGGCCAATTTAGAGAGTCCAATCCACCTACTGCATGTCTTTGGAATGTGGGAGAAACCGGCGCACCTAGAGGAAACCCACGCGACCACAGGGAGGACATGCAGACTCCGCACAGAAGGCACCCCAGCCGAGAATTGAACTGGAGAACCTCTTGCTGAGAGGCATCCACCAACAACAGTGATATTTAAAAAAAAAAAATAAAAAAAAAAACAATGGTATTTTCTTACATTCTGCCTCCCCTTGAATCATCATTGTTCTATTAATGATTAATGTTGCCAAAATGTTTTCCTCCCAAGCGATATCTGCACGTACCATCCTCAGAACTGAATGCCCCAGTAATAAACACCAGCCTAAGGAACAAAGGAGGTAAGCATACATCCAGGGGAAAAAAAACAAATACCACGGGGAAGGTGGAAGGGAGAGAATACTGCAACACAGAAGAGAAGAACATCTGTGCCTATGGTAAGATTTTACTCAACTATTCTATGCCCTTCTGTTCTTATGCTGCAGTATTCTTAACATGAGGGAGAGTACCAAAGCTTAAGAAGAAGAAAGGGAGAGGGAAGGAGCACAGGCACTTTCTAAAAAAAAACATGGAGAATGGCTCTAGCAAAGCGAGCTCAAGATTTGGAGATGCCATCCAGTTTATAATGTTTAATGAAGGTGTGAACAGAAGACCAAGTAGCTGCTTTCAAGATGGTTTTAGTATCCAAACCTTTGAAAAAAGCACCTGAAGAAGAGACAGTTCTCATAGAATGAGCCTTAACAGGAGTAGAAAGGCTGTTACAATGAAAAACATAACAAAAGGAAATAGTTTTAGAAATTCTTGTGGAAACAGTTTGGACACAGGCAATGCCAGAGCCCTGGGATGAAAAGAAACAAAAAGCTGATCAGATTTCCTGAAAGCCTTAGTTTTATCCAAGTAAAATCTGAGTTGTCTATGCACATCCAAGGTGGGTAGAACTCACTCACTAGATGATTGTAAAGAGGGGAAAAAGTGGGCAAATGAATAGATTAGTTAAATAACTCATTCAGAACCCTGGGCATAAAAGAAGAGTTAGTAAGCAAAAAACCCTATCCTTATGGAAAGGGGGAGTAGCCATCAAGGCTTGAATTTTGGACACCCTCTTGGCTGAAGTGACAGATAATAACAACACGGTCTTCCAAGTACAGTGTTGCAGGGAGGCTGTAGATGCAGGTTCAAATGGAGCCACGGTGTGTTTTTCCAAGACAAAATTGGGATCCCAAGGAGGAGGAGCAGGCTTCCTGGGGGGTCTGAAAAGAAGAATGCCTTTAAGGAAGAGTTTAACCTCCAATTTAGAGGCCAAAGGAAGAGATAAAGGCAGACAAGCAGAAATAGCTGAAAGATGAGCTTTCACAGAGGAATAAGCCAACCCAGGCTTCAGCAATTCACACAAGTATGATAAAATGTGGGGGTACATCCACAGAAAGTGGGTCTAGTTTACGAGAAAGACACCAGATGGAAAACCTCTTTCTTTTGGATAAGTAGCATTTTCTAGTATTGGGTTTTCTGGCCTCCTGCGGAACCCTAAGTACATCCTCTGAAAAGAAGTGTCTGAAAGGAATCAGAAGCCTATCACCCACAGTATCAGATGTAGAGATGACAGATGTGGGTGAATTAGAGATCCCTTGTCTTGTGTGAGAAGATCCACCATGTGAGGCAACTTGTGATGACTGCCCTTGGCTAAATTCAGAAGAGGAAGGAACCAATGCTATCTTGGCCAAAAGAGAGTCATCAGTAAGATTTTTGGTTTCTCCTGTTGAAATTTCAGCAGAATTTTCTGAACAAGAGGGAAGCATGGGGAATGCACAAAGATACATCCCCTTCCAAGAGAAAGAAAGGGTGTCCACCTTCCACACCGGAGGGTTTGGAAATCTGTCACAAAATTTTGGAAGGTGTCTGTTTAGAGGGGAGGCAAAGAGATCTACTTGAGAAATGCTCCATCCATGGAAAATGTCCAGAAACACATCTTTGTGAAGCATCCATTCATGAGATTGAGTCATGGACCTACTCAGAGTGTCTGCCACTACATTCTGAATGGAGGAGATATACACTGCCCGAAGGGAGACCTGATGTACAGTTGCCAGTTCCCATACCATGAGGGCTAGCCTGCACAAAAGGTATGATTTTTGTCTTCCTCTCCCCATTTGATTACATACAAGAGAACTGCGGTGTTGTCCATAAACAGGTTTAGAGGGCCTGGACAAAAAAGAGAGTGAAATTTCTGTAGAGCCAAGAGTACGGCTCTCATCTCTTTTATGTTTGTGTGTTCCTTCCTTTCAGAATGGGACCAAAGGCCTTGAACCTTCCAGGATGCAATCACTGCCTCCAAACCCATATTTGAGGTGTCTGTAAACAATTCCTGAATTGGAAGAGGAGACTGAATTGGAAGACCTGGGTTCAGAGAAATTTGTTGAACCCACCAATGAAGTTTCCTCTTCAGACAAGGAAGAAGAGGGGCAAAGTCCAAAGGGTGTGCATGTTGGCTCCAAACGGATGTGAGGTACCAGTGAAACTTCCTCACGTGAAGTTTTGTCAGAAGTAACATGGGGATGGTGGATGCCATGAACATGGAAGGCTGAGAAACTCCCTGGCAGTAACAGACTGCAAAGGGAAGAGATCTTGAAAGAATGATTAGAGCCTGAATTTTCTGAGGGGGCAGGGAGGCCAACATTTGATCTGTCTGGATTCTGCACACCAGGAATATGTGGTCTTGTGAAAGGGTGAGAAAGGATTTTGGGGAGTTTATTGTGAAACCCAGCCTTTGAAGAAGGGAAACAGTGACACAGAGGTTCTGTTGGAAGGTATCTGGAAGGACTGGTTGGAGCAGGAGATCATCCAGATATGGAAGGATCTGTACACTCTGGACTCTACAATAAGTTATCACAAGAGCCAGGCATTTTTTAAATACCATTGGTGCCGTAGAGAGACCAAAGGGCAAATGAGAGAACTGAAAATGTGATGAAGCCACAGAAAAAAGCAAATATTTCCTGAAAAGGGAGTGAATGGGAATGCGAAGCTAAGCATCCTTGATGTCCAAGGATACCATAAAAGCTTGTGGAAGGATAAGGGGAAACAAAATAGGCAGAGAAAGCAAATAGAAGGTTGTGACCTTTAAGAAGGTGTTGAGCTGTGAAAGATCCAGAATGGGTCGCCAATGGCTACCTTTTCTGGGAACTAGAAACATCTTGGGAGTAGAAACCTCTTCCTCTTTGGTGAAGTGGAACTTCTTGAATAGTTCCCTGGGATTTAAGTACCTGGAGCACTTCTGGATAAAACTGAAGTTGCACTTAAGGTGGCTGAGGAATACTCATGAAAGGTGGAAGAGTTTCCCACACCATCATGTTATGAAAATTGCAACACAAAAGAAAAGGACAGCTATGGTTATAAGATTTTATACAACTACTCTTTCTATTAATGTTGTCAAATGTTTTCCTCCCCTCCAAAAAAACACACTGATCCACATCTATCAATTGTGCCTTCACCTTTGCCATTCTTTAGCCATTATAGACAAAACACTTTATAACCATAGCTTAGAAAGTAAAGTTGTGTACACTTACCATAAATGCAGATGCTCGAGTGTATTCACTGTTGCAGTCATTACATTTGGATTATCTGCTTGCAGGTTGCCCTCAGTTGGCCTGATTAACAAAGTCTTGGGTCCTGCGTTGGTTGCTGTCCCTTCTTCCATGACATCAGGTCGCCAGGGGTATAAAACATGCAGCCAATGCCATTACATAAGTTTTTCTTGCCCCAGATGTCAGGTACCCCCTAAAGGAAAGCAATTAAACATAAAAGCACAAAGATATACCTCCAACAAAAAAGCAAATACGCCAAAAAGACTTTTAAGCATAGTAAAGGAAAGTAGAGGTATAGCCAAAAGAATTTAGGGGGCTGGAGAGAGGGTAACCAGGAATGCAACAGTGAATACACTCGAACATCTACATTTACTATGTTCTTCGTGTTTCACTGTTGCAGTCATTACATTTGGGTAGATTCCCAAAGCTATGGTTGGGAGGAGGAATTTAGATAGCATTAGGGCCAGCTATAAGGCCCTGCAAGACTGCAGTGGGAAAGCCAGCTCTGGATTTAGAGAAAAATTGACAAATGATAATGCTTGGTGAAAGTATGTACAGAACTCCAGGTAGCAGCTTCTAGGATGTCCCTGGTAGGGCGCCTCTGAAAAAGTCTGTAGAGGTAGATGCAGCCCTGGTGGAGTGAGGTTTGATCCCCTGGGGGATAGGTTTTCCATGGTGCTTATAGCAAAAATGAATGGAATGGCTTATCCATTTAGAAATGGTTTGCTTTGAAATAGCCCTCCCCTCTGCCTCTGCAGGAAATGCCACCAGCAGTTGTTCAGATTTCCTTTGAGGTTTAGTCCTGTCCAAGTAGAATCTAAGTTGTCTGTGCACATCTAAGGAATGCAGTATCCATTCTCCTTTATTCTGTGGATTGGGAAAGAAGGTTGGCAAATGAATGGACTGATTAAGAGCCACACTGGATACCACCTTGGGCATGAAGGATGGATTGGTTCTGAGGGACACCCTGTCCGCATGAAAGATGATGAAAGGCTCCATTGCCATAAGGGCCTGTAATTCAGATACCCTTCTAGCTGAAGTGATTGCTAAAAGGAAAGCTGTTTTCCAAGAAAGAAATTTTAAGTCTGCAGTATTAGCTGGCTCAAAAGGAGGTAGAGTGAGTTTCTCCAAGACAAAGTTAAGGTCCCAGGCTGGTGTTGGAGCTCTCCTGGGTGGTCTCAAATATTTGACCCTCTGGGGAACTGCTTGAGCAGTGGATGAGAGAAGAGGGGAGGTTCTGTGTTATAATGAGCTGAAATGGCTGAGGCATGGATATTAGTGGAGGAAAAAGACAGGCCCTTGTGAAGCATCTCAGTTAAGTATTGTAAAATCTGAGGTAAACTGAGCGCTACTGTGCTCATCCCTTGAAATTGGTTCCAGGCACAGAATTTGTTCCATTTTTCAGCATACGATTTTCTAGTACTAGGCCTCCTTGCCTCTAAAATGATATCCATCACAGGTTTGCTGAGGGATGGTAAAGGAGAGATTAAGTAATTAGCCAGGCTGCAAGTTTCAGTGTTGGAAGCTGGGGGTGCAGAATCTGCTTCTCCTGTTGAAACAGCAGGGAAGGAGCCTGAGGCAGGTGCCACGGAGAAAGCCATGACACACTGCACAGGAGGGGGTACACCAGTGTTGGCGCGGCCAGTCTGGAGCAATCAAAACCATTCTTGGTTTGTCCTGTTTGATTTTTTAGTAGTACTTTGGACAGCAGAGGCAGAGGGGGGAAGGCATAGACTGATAGGTTTTTCCAGCTGAAGGACAGAGCATCCACTTTCCAGGCTTGTTTGTGGGGAGTCCTTATGCAAAATTTGTCCAATTGGTAGTTCTGGGGAGAGGCAAACAGGTCTATATCTGGGCTCCCCCATTTGCTTGTCAACATGTTGAAAATCCTTGGTTCCAGTTTCCACTCGTGTGGGTCTTAAAGGTTTCTGCTTAGTCCATCTGCCAGTGTATTTAATTTTCCAGGCAGGAATTGAGCTTGTAGGTGCACTTGGTAGCTCAAGGCTGTGTTCCACAATGCCATGGCTAGTCTGCAGAGGGGGTAAGAATGTGTACCCACCTGCTTGTTTATGTACCACATAACAGTGGTGTTGTCCATCTTTACCATTAGTTGTCCTGGAAGAATGTGGTCCTTGAAGGCTGTCGGAGCATTCTGTACAGCTAACATTTCTTTTTGATTGATATGCAGGTGCATTTGACTTGAGTTCCATTTGCCCTGAATGCACTTCCCTGCCAGGTGAGCCCCCCATGCATAGTCTGATGCATCTGTTGTTAGGGTTTGGGCAGCAGGGGGTGGTGTGAAAGGTAGTCCCTTGTTTTGTTGGCAGGCCTCTGCCCACCAAAGGAACTCTAGGCATAGGCAAGGTATGATAGGAATCATTGTTTATAGGTCTTGAGAATGTTGACACCATAGGCTTTTTAGATACCTCTGTAGTTTCCTCATATGCAGTTCTTGCATATGGAATTAGAAGAATGCAGGAGGCCATGAACCCCAAGGCTTGCAGTATTTGTTTTGCAGATAGCTGGGTTTTTGTGGCCACTTGTTTGAAATAGGTTGTCAAATGAATTTGCTTTTCTGGTGTGAGGTAAGCCATCTGGGAAGTTGTATTCAAGCTTGCTCCCAGGAATATAATTTGTTGACAGGGTACCAGGTGTGATTTATTTTCATTTATGGTGTACCCCAGACAAGTTAGAACCCTTTTTACAAAGGCCAGATGATTCAAAAGTATATCCTGGCTTTCTGCCTGAATTTGACAATCGTCCAGGTATGGGTGTATTTGAATATTTCTTTGCCTGCAAAATGCAGTAACTGGAGCTAGGCACTTTATGAATACCCTGGGCGTAGTAGATAAGCCAAAGGGCAGTGCAGAGAACTGATAGTACGTGTAGCCTGCTCCAAATCATAGGTATCTTCTGCAAGATTCCCTGATTGGGATATGCAGGTATGCTTCTTTTAAATCTAGTGTTGCCAACCAGGCATCTTTGCCTAGCATAGGAAGTAATTGGTGAAGAGTCAGCATCTTGAATTTTGGAATCTCCAAAAAGGTGTTTAGAGTAGATAGGTCCAGGCTAGGACGCCATGAATTGTCTTTTCTGGGTACCAGGAAACGTCTCGAGTAGAAACCTTGTCCCTTTTCCTCTTCTGGTACCAGTTAAATAGCCCCCATGCTTAAGAGAGAAAGTACTTGTTTTTGGGCCTCTGCCCACTGATTTGGGGGTAGGTCCGGCCACCCACTTGGTGTTGGCAATGTGTGGAAGTGAAATCTGTATCCCTGGGACACTATATTTAAAACCCATTTGTCCTGGGTAATGAGTTCCCAATTCTTTGCATGAAGAGCAATCTTTCCCCCCACAGGGGCAGTCAGTTGATAAGTGCTTGGAAATTTTAAAAGGAAGTCATTGAGACAGTTTACCATAGGGGGAGTCTTATTCCCAGACTTGGAAGTGGAGCCCTCACTGCTTAGTTCTGTGAGTCCCCTGGGACTGAAACCTGGGGTTTTTGCTGTGTCTGGGTTTGGCTTGAGAAGACCTGGAAGGGGCTGGAAAGGACCAATTCTTAGAGTGCCTACTAAATCTAGGAGGCTGAACTTGTAAAAAATCTTTAACAGTTTGCATAGATTTAGCTTTATCTTCCATCTTTTTAAGAACTTCATCAGCCTTGTTGCCAAACAGGCGGTCCTGATTTAAAGGAGCATCCAACAATTTAGCCTTAACATGATCAGGCAAAGATTGCTGCATAAGCCAAGAATGCCTTCTGAGTACAGATCCAGTAACAGCAGCCCTGCAAGAGGCCTCTAATGAATCAAAACCACATTGCAAACTATGTTTTCCAACTTGTTCGGCAGAATTCATTAAATCCTGTAATTCTTTATTTTCCACACAGTCAGGAATCAACATCATTTTCTGTTTCAGCAGTCCAATAACATGTTGCTGATATTTTAACATATGAAACTGGTAGTTTAAAGCCCTAATGGCCAAGGTTGCAGAGGTGTAAACCTTCTTATCCCATCTATCCAGCGCCCTGGAGTCTCTATCAGAAGGGGTAGGATTTTTAGCAGTAGAAACCTTAATAACCTTGGGCCCCTGTGAAATAGACTCTGGATCTGCAAATAGTATTTCTGAAAAGGAACTTGTGGGACTCAGGGACCCTGTAGTATCTGTCAGGTTTTCTGGGAGCAGGAGGCAGGGAATCAGGGGCCAAACTAAATTCCGAGAAAGCATCATCAACAATGTCTAGTACAGAAGGAACAGCTAAAGGCCTATGCTGAGGTAGGAGAAGGAAATCCCTAAGCTTCTTTTTTGAATCAGAAAAATCCTGGCTTTCCCAATGGAAATGCTCCCTTAGAGTATGTAAGTTTTCCCCAAAAGAAAAATCCTCAGGAGGGGAAGCAGAGGGAATGGAGTCCTCTGCATCAGAATCCTCATAAGTAGGTAAAGGCAAATCCTGAACATCAGAAGAGATAGAAAAAACAAAATCCTGATCAGAAGATTCATAATCAACCTCAGTCCTAGGCCTCTTAGAAAGGGGGGAGGGGGAATTGGCTATCCCTGATTAGAGTTATTAGATCTTCAGCCATCCTTATAATTTGTTTTTTAGGCATAGAGGCCTGAGCATGTGGCCTGGGTGTCGGTTTTTTGGACATAGATCAAGATTTAGGCCTAAGTAATGAAGGAGGCGACGATTTAATATGCAAGTCTGTAGGCTTGAATACACCCTCAGAAGCCGGTACCTGCACAGCGGCTCCGGACTCATCCAAGGTAGAGATATCCGCGGGTTCCATAGTTGAAGCATCTCGCGGCATACCGGACTCCGAATGGGTCTCAGTAGAGGCCTGCGAATCAGAAGTAGTGGGTATCAGGGACTGCGAAAACCCCTCACTGAGTACCAGCGAACTGGCGACTGGAATAGGAGAAGCATCGTCGACAGTTTTGGACCTCGGCAACCTGTCTCTGTCTTTATCTTTGCATCTTTTCAGAATCCTGGCAGTCGGATGCTAACCGACGACATTTCTGGATAATTAAACCGAGCACTGAAATATTTAGAGGCGAAAATATACCGACGACGGATAGTGTGCTGATTAAATAAAGCACATAACTGACAGCAAGGTAAGTCGTGGTCAGGGCTTAGGCAAGGAATACAGTATGAATTAAAATCTTTATGAGGTATTTGCTTTCCGCAAGTAATGCAATTATTAACTTTTACTGACATCGGTAAGGAGCAAGAAAAAGTTTCTCCAACGGGGTACTTGGCTTTAGTTGAAGACTTCGGTTCTGAAACTTGAAAATGAAAATTTCAGGAGTCGGCCGACCAGCACTTGTGAACTGCTTCGGGCACCACACAGCAAGAAAGACTGATGTAATGGCGTCGGCTGCATGTTTTATACAACTGACGACCTGACGTCATGAAAGAAGGGACAGCAACCGACACAGGACCCAAGACTTTGTTAATCAGGCCGACTGAGGGCAACCTGCAAGCAGATAACCCAAATGTAATGACTGCAACAGTGAAACATGAAGAACACCAGAAATGGGCCTATATGAAGCTGGAGCTGATGGGTCTTTACCATCTTTAGGTATTTCAATCACCACAGCTTTCTTCCAGGATGTTGGTGCTTCTCCTCGTTTTAAAATAGTTAAACAAAACCTTCCAGATCTTTTTTCCTCCAAGCTTCCAAACTTCCACAGGAATACCATCTATCCCTTAAAACTGGAGACTTTCCTGTTGATTGGATATATATCACAATTTTTATCTCATCTCCTCCTATCTTATTAATTGAGCATCATCCACCTTTAACCTTGGCATATGACTTGCACATTCTCTGTTTTACAGCGATTTTCATAAAATTTCCAAAATATTTCTAATACCGCTACAGGATTTATGTTTTTTTCCCTGTTATACGCTTCCTAAGCTTGGCAACAAACATTTCTAGTTTCTGTTGCCTGAACTGTTGTGCTAAAAGCTTTTGTGCTCTGGAGTTTTTATTGAAAAACAGGTCTAATGGCAATCTTTCTAAACTCTTGTGTATTATCCAAATAGTCCCTTATTCTCTCTTTAGCACTCTGTAGCTTTGCCTCTTCTTGTTATACAAGATTCCCCCATTCTGCAATGCTTTAATCTTTGTCAGACCCGCTAAATAATTTTTATTACTTCTTAACACTTTTTCTTTTATTTCTACCTTGCTTTTAAACTCATTATATCCCACTCCCTAACTATATTTTCTGAAGAAATTTATAACTTCCCTAATGACTCCCAAATAATTTCCAGTACTCATTCTTAAATTCTTCTCTGTTTAACAGATATGTAGGGAAGTGCCAGTGTTTTATTTTTATCTAATTACCCCACAATTTTATTTTAGTTATTACTGGCATGTGATCTGAAATAGTTATTGGATGCGTATCAAAACTTTCAATTAAATGCACATGTTCCTGTAAAATATACTTTCTGTCTAGCTTAGCCCAGTTTTTGTAGCTTGTGTAATAATATGTAAATTCTGCCCAGGCTCTTACTACTGAATTTATATCTTCCATGTCAAATATTTTCATAACTTTCTTCAAATATCTACTCTCTTTTGTCATATTTTCCCTTCCAAGTCCTCTAGATACATTCTCAATGTTGCAAATAAAACTCCAGTTCCCACCTATAAGTAATATTCCTGCTGAAAGCAGACTATTTCTCCCAGAATTTTCTTAAGGTCCACTGTAGCAGTTTTAGGCAGAATGTAAATACATGCCAGCATAATCCTCCTGTCATACCAATAACCCCTTACTACTATAAATCCACCATTATTGTCTTTTCTACTCCTTTATCACTATTGAAGCTCCTCTATTTATACAAGTACTACTCTTTTACTTTGTCCCAGATATTCTGATGAAAAAAACATCCTGAAATCCTTTCATCAAATTTACCTGCTCATTTCTTTCCAAATGTGTCTGCATTTCTTAATATAATTCACTACTCTTTTTGTTGTATATACACATTAGACGATTCATGTTCAAAGATAATATGGAAAGTTTTACCATTATGATAAGAAGTTATTATTCCTACATGTTATGTATAACAGCTTTTTTTTTAAATGTCTGGTTTCAACTTTTGTGTTGCATGCATTCACTAATGTTTGACTGGTTGATCTTTTATACAGTTGCACATGGCATATCTATTTTAACCTATGTCACATCTTAGAAGACTTTGTTTTAATGAAAACTCTCAGACAAAAACCACCCCCCAGAACATCTCCATAACATATTAACTTAAAACAAACACACAAAATGACATACATTTCAAATAATGTTTAGCTCTTCTAAATACGAACAGTTATCCAAGATTGACAGTTAAACTCAAAGACTTTAACTGACCTATATTTAAGGTTATCCATGCTAAGGTGCCTAGTATGGGCTGGGCTTCTACTTACACTAAGTGCTGTCTGCTTTTGTCTTATCTCTTAGATGTAGAAAACATTACATTTAGCCACTGAAAAAGTATTCTATTTTTATTGCCCTCATCAGCTTATCTCTATTGAAACATGTGAACCAGATTGTAAAGCCCGTGCACTTGCCCAGCAATCAAAGAGCCTCACTCCTCACCACTGACACCAGCGTGGGGCATCCATATAGGGAAAGGATAATAAATACACACACACAGTAAAGTACAATTTCCCTTAAGAGCACACAGAGATCAGTCAGACTGGGACTGGTTTCTCCCTTTCTCTCCAGGTCCCCAATAAGACTCCCCACTGGCACAGCTACAGGGTCCAGATCTCACCCTAGTGGGCAAGCTAAAACCTCCAGCACCCACTCTGTCCAACCAGTGCTTCACGTCCCTGCCCAAGTAGCTGACACACACACACTTTGAGATAAGAGTATATACAGCCACACAGACACTCCTGGGGAAGGCTGGCACAGGTTCTCCAGCTGTGCCCCTTTTACTCAGACTATACGGTAGAAAAAACTGACACCATCCAGCTAACATTTATCAGCTACTCAAAGGCCCTTATGAAATGCTGTCCAGTTATACTGTGGCAATATTATTATCCAAATGGTAAGTGCAACCAGTCAAGACTTATTTGAAGTGACGCGGGTACAGTATCACTATATACATGCAATGTACTCTTAGACCTTAAATTATCTCTACACAAAACAACCACAGCTGAAAGGTTTAAACATATTTAACAATAAATAAAAAAAAAACAAGACAATACTTCTTACTACACAGTGCCAGTCAAGAGTTCAGAGATATACTTAAAATGATACAGTAGAAAAGTTCTGACATCACAGAAAAAGAAACTAGTCTAATCTTCCTATTCCCTATCTATATCTAAGAGAAAACACAGTTTTAAATCCTACTTACATATAGACACAGGCAGAGGGGTGAGTTGGATGTTCTCAAGACAAATGCTCTAATTCTTTCTGTCCTTAAATTGATAACACAGTACCACAGATTCATTTCAGATTACATCATTTCTTTGTGGTTCCCAGGCTAACAAACTCTCAGAGGTTAATAGCCCTTGATCTTGCAGCTGGTCAGGAAGCCAGAACAATAAAATAAATTATACATGCAGATTCCAGCCATTAACTCTGGCCTCAAAACAACAGGCAGACTGCCTTTATCTAGACATCTCGGCTTTGAGTTTTGACATCAAAGAATTGACTTATCAGCTTTGTTACAGCAGAGTGCACTATTGTTACATTTTTGCAGTTCCACATTTAACACCATTTTTTTTCCTGTTTAAGAGATATTAGTATTTACAAATGACAGAATTATCTACAATATTCTATCTGGCAAGGCTGGCTCACCTATCATCACACATCTCCCCCCTGAGGAAGTCAAGCTAGTTTTTCAAGTGACCTTTGAGACACGTTGCTTGAGAGGGTTAGGTCTATCTGAGTATACCTTACCCCATTCCTTGTCTTGAGAGTCCAAATGTGTTGACATTGCTAATCCCACTGTGGTGATGCAATGACATATCATATGCTTGCAACCCTAGGCTCTATCTTAGCAACCTGGCATTTTGCTGGCTGGCTCTGTATAACCATGTCAGGTCTGAGAGGGGAGCAGCTATGGTACTATAACTAGGGTGGAATTTCTATTAGTACCCTGCTGCCACTAAGAATGCCCTCACCTGCTTTTTAGTAACAGGTACAGGCCATACCTGAATGGCTTCTACTTTGGCAGGTTCTGGTCTGATCTTACCACTCCCCACTCTACATCCCAGGTAGGAGATCTCTGCCATACCCACCTGACATTTGCTGGACTTAATGGTCAACCCTACCCAATGTAGTCTGCCCAGCTCCTACCTGACTTGTTGAAGGTGCTCTTGCCAGGAATGGCTGCAGATGGCAATATCATCTAGGTAATCATATGATTCACCAGCCTCTGGAAAGTTGCTGGGGCATTCTTCATCCCGAAGGGCATCTTTGTGAACTCATACAAGCCAAAAGGAGTCACAAATGTTGACTTCTCTCTAGGACTGGGAGTCAAGGGTGCCTGCTAGTAACCCTTGTTAAGATCAATGGTTGTAAGATACTTAGCCCCACCCAGCTGCTCTAGGGCCTCATCTGTCCTAGGCACAGGGTAAGCATCTGACTCTGTGTGACTATTTAATTTCCTGTAGTCCACACATAACCTGGTGCTGCTATCCTTCTTTGGCACCAGCACACCACTGGGGAGACCCAGAGACTGTTTGACTCTTGAATCATCCCTAGTTTCAACTTCTCCTGTATCTCCTCCCTCAGAGTCTGACTCTCTCAGGCACCCTATAAGGGGCCTGCTTAACAGGCCTTTAGGGTCTTGTATCCACGTGGTGCTGCACCAGGTGGGTGCACCCTGGTTTCCCAGTGAACATGCCCCCAAACTCCTGTAACACTGCTTGGATTTCTTGAACTTGGGTAGGAGATAGCTGCTGGGACATTGCTACCCCTTCCACTGAGGTGTCAGTTCAAGCCTCACCGAGGTGATCAGTCACCAGATCTCCCTCAGACTCCTCCTGCAATCCACTGCAAATGCTCAGCACAAGGGCATCCCTATCATGGTAAGGTTTTATCATGGTAACATGGCACAGATTGTGCCCCTGCCTCCTGCGTAGCATTTCCACCATGTAGTTAACATCCCGTACCTTTCTTACCACCTTGTAGAGTCCCTCCCAAGCTGCTTGCAGCTTGTTGTGTCTGACAGGAATGAGAACCATTACCTGCTTCCCCACAGCATACTCTCTAGCTCCAGCATTCCTGTCACACCACACCTTTTTCTGTTGTTGGGCTACTGCCAGGTTCTCCTGGGCCAAACCAACGAGTTCCCTGAGCCTTGTCCTGAGGTTTAGGACATATGCCACAACAGACTCCTTGTGAGATTCACACTCACCTTCCCACTCATCTCGATTTAAATCTAGAGGTCCCCTTATCCTATGCCCATACAGCAACTCAGAGGGTGAAGAACCTGTGGATTCCTGGGGAACCTCTCTGTAAACAAACAACAGATGGGGCAAATATTTGTCCCACTCCCTTTTAAACTGGTCTGCAAATGCCCATAGCATGGACTTGATTGTAGAGCTTAACCTCTCAACCAAACCATTAGTCTGGAGATGGTAGGGGGTGGTCTTTATGTGCTTCACCCCACAGTACTTCCACAGACAAGCCAGCAGGTCTGACATGAAATTGGCACCTCTTGTCAGTCAGCATTTCTTTTGGAAACCTACCTTGCTGAAAACCTCCAATAAAGCTTTTTCCACCTTTTCTGCCTCAATGAAGGACAGAGCCACTGCCTCAGGGTATCGTGTAGCATAATCCACTACCACTAGAATATACCTTTTCCCTGTGGAACTTGGGGTACTCAGAGGCCCCACAATATCCATAGCTACCCTTTGAAATGGCTCCTCAATCACAGGCAAGGGCAGCAAAGGAACTTTCACCTTGTCTCCTGCCTTGCCTACCTTTTGGCACTGCTCATAGTTCCTGCAGTACCCTGTTACATCTTTGGAAATTCCAGGCTAATAGAAGTTCTGCATAATACGTCTCTTCATATGTTTTATGCCCATACAACCTGCAAAGGGAATATCATGGGCTATGCCTAGAAGCGCCATATGGTAGGCTCTAGCCACTACCAACTGCTGTACTCTCTCACCTTCTAACCCTCCCTCAGGGGTCCACTCTCTATACAGTAGCCCTTTGTCCCAGTATACAGATTCCCCCTTCCCTTGAGAATCAGGTGCCTTACTAGCAACCTGCCTCAGGCCTTGCAATGTAGGGTCTGAGAGCTGAGCCTGTCTCAACTCTCTCTTTGTAACCCTTCCCAGCTCCCCTTCCAAAGGAGGTCTGGCATCCTTTGACAGTGGTGCCTCACTGTCAGCCTGGGTACTACTACTCACCTCTACATTTGCAGTCACTCGTCTAAGGGAACATCAGTACCCACAAGCAGCTGTAGCTCACCTTCAGCCTCACTGCTACAGAGTAGCTCCCTCCCTGAAGTAACCTCCTCACCAGTCCTGGCTGCAAGTATGCAGTCTGTCTGGGTCTCCCCAGGCTACCAGACCCACATGCTTGTCTCCTAGCCTGACTGCATGTAACTACATAAACACATGGTACTGCCTCATCCAAATCCTTCCCTATCAGGACATCTGCAGGATGGTAGTTCGGTATCCCTGTGTCTCAAGACAACCTACTATTGGCATTTTGTCTTTCCCACTTACTGGTGCTCTCTCCTTTTGTTCCCCACCTTGCCTCAGTGGACACCTGTATGCCACATGGCCCCACTGGTTGCATTCAAAACATTTAACCCTAGGTCCTGGACATATACCTGGACTAGTGGCTTCCCATGCTACTGGCAGATTCTGTTGGGGCATTGTGTGCTGCCCACCATGGGTTCCTTTAGAACCATGAGCAGTACTGGGGGTCCATTTCCTGTGCAGGGATGCCCTGCTTGCTAAGTATAGGTCTCCCTTCTACGCCAACTCATCTGAAGTAGCACATTGTCTATCAGCTAACCAGATCCTCATGTCCTCAGGCAAAGTGCTAAGGCTTGTTCCCTCACCAAAAGATCTGCAAGCCCTTCAAAAATGGTGACCTGACATCGACATCCACTCACCCACCTATGAAAATAAGTGCTCAGTTCAGCAACATATTCACACACACTTTCATCTGCCTTGCATCTATGCTCACAAAACTTTTTCCTATATGTTTCAGGTGTTAGCTTAAAACATTCTAACTAGTGATTTATAACAGCAGTATAATCAAAATATTCACAATCACAGTTGCAGCTTTACCACAGGCTCTGGATACGGTTCCTGACCCCCTTACTCCATGGTAAAGCTGCAACTGTGATTGCAACTTTACTCCATGAGGAACCGTATCCAGAGCCTTTGGTCAACATCATACTGTTTACATACCCTCTCAAACACATGAATGAAACTATCAAAATTATCCCCCTCTTTAAACTGCGGAAGAAATTTACTGACCTTTTGTGCTTCTGGAGTCCAGTTACTCCCTTCCCCATTACCTCCATGACTCTAAGAGTTAGCATCTCCTTCTCATGCTGCCTTTCCTTTTCCTCAGCTTCCAGGCATAGCAGTTTCTCATTCTCCTCAGTCTGCGGATGTCTCAGTCTCTCAGCTGCTTCTATTTCCAAACGCCTAGCCTCCAACTCAAGTATCTTTAGCTCAAGATGTATTTTTAAGTCATCTGCAGAAAGGTTGAGCTGTCCATTCTCTAAGGGTGGTACATCTCCACTGCCAGTCTGACCACCCTTCTGGTTGCTGTTTTCTGACGTAGCTGTGACCAAAGCTGCAATCATGTCTGCCTTAGGTTTCCATGCACCAGTCCCCGCCTGGCACATCTCAGCCAGTTGGCTCCTTGTCAGCTTTCCGTACTCCTCTGCTGACATGCTGCCTGCTCTCCCTGACTAAGCTAACAAAAGAAATAACACAATTGTGATATGAACTCTTGAGTATTCACTGCGTGGCTGATTTAGAGTACAAAATACCTTTAGTGATCACTGCACACAAGCTGCAGGAATTCACTCTAACCACACCACTACAAGCCAATTAGTATTTGCCAACCAATTAATATGTGGTGTGGCTATCCCACCACCGCCAAACAATTAATATGCAATGCTCATGCACTGGCCCAGAAATCAAGGAGCCTCAATCCTCACTAGTAACACCAGTGAGGGGCGTCCATATAGGGAAAAGATAATAAATACACATACAGTAAAGTACAATTTCCCTTAAGAGCACACAAAGATCACAGTCAGTCTGGGGCTGGCTTCTCCCTTTCTCTCCAGGTCCCCAATATTCTCCAGATATCAGCCTAGTGGGCAAGCTAAAACCACCAGCACCCTCTCTGTCCAACCAGTGCTTCGTGTCTCTGCCCAAGTAACTGACACGCACACACTTTGAGACCACACAGACACTCCTGAGGAAGGCTGGCACAGGTTCTCCAGCTGTGCCCCTTTTACCCAGACTATACAGTAGAAAACACTGACACCACTCAGCTAATATTTATCAGCTACTCAAAAGTCCTTATGAAAGAGTGTCCATTATACTGTGCAATATTATTATCCAAATGGTAAGTGCAACCAGTCAAGACTTATTTGGAGTGACTTGGTACGGTATCACTATATACATGCAATGTACTCTTAGAGCTTAAATTATCTCTACACAAAACAGCCACAGTTGAAAGGTTTACAAATATTTAATAATAAATAAAAAAACACAAGACAACACTTCTTACCATACAGTTTCAGTCAAGAGTTCAAAAATCACAGAGAAATACTTAAAATAATACAGTAGAAAAGTTCTGACATCACAGAAAAACAAACTAGTCTAATCTTCTTATTTCCTACCTATATCTAAAAGAAAACACGGTTCTAAAATCCTTCTTACATATAGACACAGGCAGAGAGGTGAATTGGATGTTCTCAAGACAAATGCTGAAATGCTTTAATTCTTTATGTCCTTATATTGTTAACACAGTACCACTGATTCATTTCAGATTACATCATTTCTTTCTGGTTCTCAGGCTAACAGGCTCTCAGAGGTTAATAGCCCTTGATCTTGCAGCCTGTCAGGAAGCCAGAACAATAAAATAAATTATACATGCAAATTCTACTCATTAACTCTGGCCTCAAAACAACAGGCAGACTGCCTTTATCTAGACATCTCGGCTTTGAGTTTTGACATCAAAGAATTGACTTATCAGCTTTGTTACAGCAGAGTGCACTGTTGTTACATTTTTGCATTTCCACATTTAAAACAATTTTTCCCATTTAAGAGAACAAGCCTATGGCTTATATTAATATTTACAAATTACAGAATTATCTACAAAATTCTATCTGGCTAGGCTGGCAGCCTTCACCTATCTTCATACAGATACATAGTTGCCTCAAGCTACAAGTCACTCATGATGCACTATGAGCATTTATTTGCTAAAAGAAAACATTTCATTATATTCATTGTTCTTTTATTTACTTGCTTCCACTGAAAACTTGTTAGATCAAGCCCATGACCTTAAGCCAGTCATTCCCCCATGCAAAAGTAAAAAAGCATATCAATTTTACTTTTATAATGGTCTGAATATTTTTACAACTCATCCTTCACCATAAACAGGCTTTTGTCCAGGCTTTCTTCTCTTTTTACACTGCAGTGTCTACATTTCTTACAACTAAACAAGAAGAAAGAAAGAGAAGAATGAGAAAGGGCATCTGTTTAGTTTAGTATCCCTAAAACACAAACATAACTGAAAATGCTTTACTATATAACATGCAGTATATGTCATGTTTAATGAGAAATATTAAGAGCAAAAATTGTTTTACTTACAATTACCTCTTTCCTTCTTTCCCTCCCCTTAATATTTCTGTAAACATTAATGGGATGAAGTAGGGCATATGTTTTGGAGTCTCCTACAAGTTTAAAAATGTCCAATGTTTCCAAGTCTTCCTTTTTCAGTCATATTTCACAAATGCGACTGATGCTTTGTAATCCATTTATTCATTAATTTCCAAGTTGCTGGTCTTCGTCCTGTTGATCTCCATCTCCCAACTTCAGTCTCATTTCCAGTGTACTCCTGGTTCTAGTCAACTCATGCACCTTTCTCTCTCTCTTGAGCATTCTCCTTTGGAACACTGGAAAAGGTTTCATAGAAACTAGTCTCTCTATGAGCCTTATTATCAGAAGAATAAGAAACAAGAGTCACCTTCTGGTTCATAGCTCACTTTTTGTAGGACAGACTTTTGTATATTTCCTCCTTAGCATGTTCTGCAACATAAAATTACTGACTTTCCAGGAAAAAATATGCTGAAGGTAGCTGGACACCGCAACTTGTGCCTCTCAACATTCCCTGATTGCTGGGATAAATGTACTCCTCTACTGCCAGGTATATAGAGAGTAATAATTTTCCACAAACACTCTACTGTCTCCAACTTTTAGTACTTTGCCCTTCTGTCACAGTTTTGCCAGAATCAACTGTTTCTGCTGGTAGGCTTGCATGTTTCCTATCACAAGTCTTGCTTGTTTTTTCATGGCCAGATTTGGAGCATACACATGATTTGCCCTTTCAATTAACACCTGCTGTGGAATATCAGTCCAGTTGCTTATTTGTGCTTTCATAAAAATTATTATAGATGTTCATTCCAGTTTCGCTGGTACAGCAAAACATTTCAGGTTTTCTCTATGTGCACTGTCCTCTAATTCCACCATTTCTAGAAACATCTCTTCTTGAGCAATCTCATACTCAGCCAGCCTTTTCTTCTTTTTGACCTCTGATTTTTACAGTTTTATCAGCTAATCTGAATATCTAGTTTCTTCCATTTTTCTAGCCTTTTATTATTTGAGTTGATATGCTTCTTCAGTGTTTTTTTTAATTTTAATTAACTCTGAGCACATTAGACATACTTTTTCCCATAGATTACTGAAAGTCATGTCTTGCACCAAAGCTGGAGCATGAATTGCTTTCTGCTGAACAGATGCAGGATTCTTCTCAGCCAGTGTTTTCTCCTCACCTTTTGTGGTTGATTTTTTTTTTCTGATTCTCTGATTCCTTCTTTGCTGGTGTCCAAGCAGTGCACTTACTAGACAGTAACTGAAATTTACCCAAAAATACAAATTCACTGGCTTGCTTTTCTAAGTTTCTGCTTTCACACTGGACTGGGAAAGCTGAAATTAAGCTGTTACTTAGTCTGCAACCATCTTAGAAGTCTCAAGCTCCCCTCTGCTTTGACTCTCATTTTTTTCCAGCATGGTTTGCTGGAAGTTAAATGTGTGAGTCTGGCAGTTTAATACTCTGGACTCTAATGCAACAGATGTACAAAATTTTAAATCTGTTGAGTATTCTACTCTCCCAACCATTGCAAATTTCATTCATGCATGAAGCCATGGAGGATCTCTCTTACAGAAACCCAGAAACACCACTGTTGGATCAAACAAAAGATTCTTATAAAATAATGTATGTGAATACTTGACCCTATGAAAAGGTCAAACTTCCTAAGAGCAGGGGGGAGGGAATCAGGCTCTGAGGATGCATCTAGAACATCTATGACTGGAGGTGTAGCAAGTGCCCTCTATTCAGACAGGCCAATGAAAGATCTGCACCTCACTTCCCACTGAAGCTCTTCTTTCATTTTATGAAAGGTATCCCCATAGGAGAAATCCTCTGGAGGTGCAGCAAAGGATAAGGTGTCTGCAGTATCAGATTTATACGCAGGGGACAGAAGGGAACTGGTCCCCCATAGGCCAAATCATCTGGCTTAAAGTCTAGATTGTCCGAATACTCCAAATGAGGTTCCTCCCTGTTTTTTCTTTGAGAGTCCCTTAAAACCTCAGTGATTTCGAAAGCTAGTCACTTGGACTTAAGCAAGAATACAAAATCTTTAAACAGCTAAAATGTTACTGAGAGGAAGCCTGGTAGGTGGATGGGGATCAGGTTCTGCTCAATATAAGCCAATGCAAGCTGTTGGGCACCAGTTTTATCTTCAGTGCTTTAGGACTCAGGGGATGCTACCTTAGAGGCCTCAGTTCATGTGTGGGTGACCAAAACCTGCAGCTTGGTCTCCTGAATGTCCTTGGTGTGAAGCAGGCACAATGCAGACTGGTGCCCACATTATGCTCCAGGCTGAGGCAACACAGCAAGAGTAAAAATATTTCTGGGGCATGCATTTCCCATAATTCTCACATAATCTGGGTTGGGATCAAGACCTGATCACAATTCTTTATAGTGCGTGGAGCTTCACCGGCTCCTATGTACGACAAAAGTGGGGAAGAAAGTGTAATGGCGCTAAGTGTGTTACAGCTTTTGAAAGCTGTAACACACACTGCTGCCACACTGGGTGGCCACCACAGAACAGCTGAGCTGTGTAAACACTGCATATATTTTTTTTGAAAACGAAGTGTGAAGTGCTCAGCAACTTTACAACATTCCTCTTGGGGTCTCGGACTGCTGTTCATGCTGTAGTTGGAGACTATATCTTAACAGCAGTGAACGATATTCACA
>NC_056735.1:1307230607-1307295607 GCF_019279795.1 Protopterus annectens | reverse complement strand
TGTAAGTGTGAACAGCACAGTGTGATATGGGTGGTCTCAGTAGAAACATCCTATCACTGTCTGTGCTCACAATGCTCTGTAATGACCTTGGCACTGGAGAGAGGTGTAAAAGAGGTAAAGCTATGGGGCCTATACCATGCTCACCCATCCTGTGGTGGGCTTCCCCAATAGAAATGGAGATAGGCCTGCCACTATGATGGGTGACCACACAGGGACATCGGCACCATACAGCCTTTCTATGCCATCTTTTCATTATGCTTCAGAAACAGGACATGCCCTCCTCGAGATCATCATGCACCATGTACAACTCCTAACCAGCTCTGTTTCATCTGTACTGGTCTCTGCCCCTCCCTGTAGAATGGCCTAACACAATCACCATAGGTATAGACACACACACAAACAAAAGGGGTACCCATACTATTTCCAGCCACCACTACAGTGCTCTCCTCAGAGTCAAAGAGAGCTGGAAGTGGACAAGATGACTCTGCTTCTGGAGAAGTAGAAATTCCCTGTGCTGATGTGTCAGCAACATTCTCTCCTACTGCAGCATCCTGATACAGAAGGATGGGTTGCATAGGCACGTGAAGCTTATTTTGTGGAAGTGGCAGAGATACAGTCATCACATTAATAAAGTGCACTATCACTATCAAGATCCCAGACTGTACTGGGATTTAACTTTCATCATTCCCTAACATCTGGCATGTTTACAACCATGGTGGATGAACCTATCAGTGTAGCACCTGTGAAAACATAGAAGCATATTCAAGTCTAGAATGCACCCTTCACCATCATTTTCATCCCAGTGTAGGTAAACTACTTTAACAAAGTGCTATGGAAAAAAAAAGTTATGTACTCACCATAACTATGCATCTGTGTTATCCATTTTCATTCTTCCTCATAGAATGGGTTCCTCGGATCCGAATCGGCCACTTTCTAGATTCTAGGAACAGACTCTCAAGCTCCTCCCTTACCCATAATGACCCTGGCTACTATATTACCTCAGATCAAGCTTGGTGCTATTATACAATATCACAACAAATTATTTCAATATAGCTATGGCAGAAAATTGATAGCTGAAAGATCAGGAGCTCAAACAGGAATTATGATTCCTAATAACAATTCCGTTAGGTCTCTCCGAAAGACATGTGTGGGGAAGGTGGGAGGGAAGTTGAGGAAGAATAAAAATGGACAACACAGATGCATAGTTATGGTGAATTCATGACTTTTATATCTGATGTTGTCATTTTCAATCATTCCTCAGTGAATGGGATGGAGCCCCCAGCTACGGTAACCTTAGGTGGCCCTCATGGAAGGATGTTTCAGATAACCGCAGAACCGAATGCTGCTCTGTTTCTGAAGATGACACATAATTTATAATGAGAAATAAAATATGAGCATTAGACCATGTGGCAGCTGCACAAATATCATCAATGCAGACTCTAGCCCAAAAGGCAGCTGATGCAGCCATAAGCTTAGTTGACTGAGCTTACGGTTGCCTTGGTAAGGTTAAGCCTCTCAAAGAATAAACATGGGAAATCCAAACCATTATCCATTTAGCTAGTGTAGTTTTTGAAACTAGATTTCCCATCTTATTATCTGAGAAGGAGACAATTTCTCAGTTTTTCAAAATTCTTTAGTCCTAATAAAGTAAAATTGAAGTTGCCTATGGACATCTAAAACATGAAGGGAATACTCCCCTTTATTGTCAAATTTGGGAAAGAAAACTGGTAAATTGATCACTTGACTGATGTTTGATTCAGAAGCCACTTTTGGTAGAAAAGTAGGATTGGTGCATATGTAACTCTCTCTCTCCTTGTGAAAAATCAAATATTGTGGTTTCTAAGAGTGCTTGGAGTTCAGATATTCATCTTGTTGAAGTGATATCCACCAAAAAGACCATTTTCCAAGACAGAAACCTAAGGTCTACTTTAAATGAAGACTCATACCGTGAATGCACCAATGTCTGCAATACCAAAGTCAGATCCCAAGGTGTAGTGGGATCTTAAATTAGATGTCTAAGTAAAATGTACCTTTTAGAAAGGCCTTACATAACTTAGATGAGGCTAAAAGATGAAGCATTATCTCCAATGTGATAGTTGGAGATGGCTGCTAACTGAACTTTGATAGTAGAGAAACTTGCCCCGCTTTGAAAGATGGAGGCAAGAAAATCTAAAACAGCTGGAAGTGCAGCAGTGAAAGGATCCAGGTCTCTCTGATGAGCCCATAAGGAAAACTTCTTCCATTTACTCTTATAAATTTTCCTAGTTCAAGCTTTACGGAATGAAAAAAGAATTTGGCAAACTGGAGAGAAAAGCCTGAAATGGCTACACATCATTGGAATTGGAGAACTACCATGCATTTGGTGAACACCCTGAGCACTGTGTGGTGAGACCAATGGCCATGGCTCTGAACTAATAATGACTGGCTCCAAGCCAGAAGCATTGGTAACTTCAAGACCACCTGTTCATTTTGATGTGATAGCACACATCTTGAAGACTGATAGAGCACATCCAATCGTCCTGCTGTAGGAAAGGCAGAATGGACTGAACCATGTGCATCTGGAATTTGGAATTCTTTGCAAACTGGTTCAGATAACTGAAATCGAAAATGGGTCTTAGTTCCCCTGTTTTCTTTGTCACTAAAAAGAACCTTGCCTCTCTCGTCTGGGGGGACCTCTTGGATGACTCTTTTGTCCAGCAGTTTTTGAATCTCTAGAGCTGATAACTCCCTCTGACTGGGTGGAACATTGGGAAGACATTTTCTTTTCCTTTGGGGAACTTGAAAAAAATATGATCCTTTACACCCATAAATATTTCATGAAGACTATTTGGAAGTTATGTACTTACCATAACTTGGTATATGGGTTGTCTTCTTTCATTCATCCTCACAACTGGGTTTAGAATCTTTCCACGGATCTGATCCGGCCTTTCCAAAGACTGATGCCTTGTGTCTCAAGCTCTTCACACTCTTATAATGCCCTGCATCTCCCTAACACCTCAGATCGAATTTGCCAAGAAGAAAGGCAACAGGGAAGAAAAAAAGAAGTTATGTCTTACCATAACATTTCATCTGTGTTGTTCATCTTCTTTCATTCATCACTGATGAATTCGGTTCCGAGCCCTCGAAACAGAGTCGGCCTATAACCAAGCTTGTGCCAGCCAAAAAAACTCTCGAGCTAAGTCTCTACCCAGAATGCCCTTTGCCCTGTTACCTCAAATCGAGTTTGCTAAGAAAAGGAAGTAAAGCTGAGGCCACTTCTACACAAGTACCCTAGGGCACCAGTTAGACCCAAATCATCCCCAGGAGCCTTCGGAGGGGGAAGGAGGGTGGGATGTGATGAATGAAAGAATATGAACAACACAGATGGAACGTTATGGTAAGACATAACTTCTTTATCCGATGATGTTAATCTTTTTTCCATTCATCACTGCTAGAACAGAATCCCAAGCTACCTTGAGGTCCATGGGTGGCCCTTATGGAAGAACATTCCTGAGTACTATTGAGCTCTCCCTCTGGAGACCAGGTCCAATTTGTAATGATTGATAAAGGTATGAGGCTTAGCCCAAGTAGCTGCTGCACAGATGTCATCGATGCAAGCCCTGGAATGGAATGCTAGAGATGTTGCCATAGATCTAGTGGAGTGAGTTTTAACTTTTGGCATGGGTTCATTATGGAGGGATAGAGACCTATGCAGTCCCTTAGCCATCTTGATTATGTAACCTTGGAAACAGCCTTTCCCATTTTGGGTCCAGAAAAAGAAATGAAAAGCTGTTCAGATTTATGGATAGGTTTGGTCCTGTCTAGGTAAAATCTCAATTGTCTATGTACATCTAAGGAGTGAAGGCAATACTCTCCTCTATCGGCAAATTCGGAAAAAACACTGGCAGATCAATGGTCTAGTTAATGGAGAATTCAGAAACAACTTTGAGAAGAAAGGATGGGTTCATCCGAAGTGACACTCTGTCTTTATGAAAGACCAGATAGGGCCCCTTGATACACAATGCCTGCAGCTCCGAGACTCTTCTAGCAGAGGTAATGGCTACCAGGAACAAAGATTTCCAATTCAAAAACTTCAGGTCACACTTAGCAGCAGCAGCAGCCTCAACGGGTTTTTGAGTCAAATACTGAAGGACTACAGTGAGGTTCCATGGCTCCACGGGCTGTCTGACAGGAGGCCTGAGATGAAAGGTCCCCTTGAGGAAAGCCTTGCAATGGCGTAAAGAGATAAGAGGGGTGCCACCTATACCATTGTGGAAATTGGAAATTGCCACTAGATGCACTCATACCATAGTAGCAGAGGTTCGATTATCAAAAGGGTTGGGAGGGTGGCCTAATGGTTAAGGTTGGGAGGGTGGCCTAATGGTTAAGGTGTTTGCCTTGCAAACACAAGGTACAAGGTTTGAATCTCACAGGGGATAATTGGCTAGGTTTAAAATGGCTCGCAAGGGCAGTTAGCCTAGTACTAATCTATGAATCTATGAATCTAAAAAGACTTAGCCAAGTATTGAAGCACTGCAGTAACTGCAGCCGAACATGGGTCTAGCATGTTATCCTTGGACCAGATGGAGAACCTTTTCCATTTATCCTGATATAGTCTTCTTGTGGATGGTTTGTGAGAGGCCAGAATGATGTCTCGAACAGGTGAGGAGAGACTAGCTTGCCTGGCGACTAATGGAAGTGGAGAAACCAAGCTGTCAGCTTGAGACTGGACAGATTTGGGTGAGTCAACCCTTGGGGGTGAGTAATCAGACCTGGTAGAGGATCCAAAATCCACGGTGGTTATACTAGGTGAGGCCGAAGGAAGGGGAACCAAACTTGTCGAGGCCAGAATGGGGCTATGAGGATCACCTTGCATATCAACCGAAGAGCTTTCTTTAGAAATTGTGGGATCAGAGGGATGGTAGAATAAGTGTAAAGAAGTCCCGTGGGCCAATCATAGATTAGAGCGTCCCTCAGTAACCCCGCTCTGGGAGAATTAGGGCAAAATAGCTGGTGCACTTGGTGTTTGATGGGGAAGTGAAAAGATCACAGCAAGTCTGGCCCCAGTGGCTGAAGATTACAGATGCCACCTTGGGGTTGAGGGACCACTCATGGGGCATGGGGATGCATCTGCTCAGTTTGTCCACAATCATGTTGTAACTCCCTGGGATATGTGTTGCTATCAGAAAGCAGATGGAAGCTATCGCCCACTGCCAAATTCTTATGGCTTCTCAACACAGAGGGTAGGACTTGGTTCCTCCGTGCTTGTTGATGTACCAGACTACTGACATATTGTCTGACTGAATTGCAATTGTCCCAGAAGGGAGGGCCGAATGGAAGGCCTGCAACATTAACAGCACGGCTCTCAGTTCCAGAACACTGATATGCAGGTGGGCCTCTGAGGTGGACCATGTTCCTTGGACAGTCTTTCCCTGGAAATGGCCCACCACCCGATCAGGGAAGCATCAGTGGTCACAATGGCTGTGGGCTGAGGGGGTTGAAATGGGCGACTCCAAAGATCTACGTCTGGCCTCATCCACCAAAGCAGGTCCTGTTTGCAGGAGTTAGTTATTCAAATCTGGTAATTGAGGGGGTGATAGTTTGGGAATCATTGACACAAGAGGAGCCATTGCAGAATCCGCATATGTAGCTTTGCTAGAGGCACTACTGGAATTGACGCAGCCGTAGAACCTAGGGCCTGAAGAACTTCCCTTGCAGAAACTGTTTGAGATAGTATCACCCAGAGTTGAAGCCTCAATTGATGGAGTCTGTGAATTGGGAGTGATACCAGACAGGACTGAGTATTGAACACTGCTCCAATGAATTCTATTTGTTGTGTAGGGATAAGGTTTGATTTCTCCCAATGTATCGTTATTCCCAACAATTTTGCCAGAGAGAGTGTATAGTGCACTGCTGCTACCAGAAGATGCTCGCTGGGGGCAGTAAGAAGCCAGTCATTTAGATATGGAAACACCAGGAATCCTTTTAGTCTCAAGTGAGCTGTTACCACTGCCATGCATTTCATGAGCACTCTGGGGGCTGTAGAGAGACCGAATGGCAGGGCACGGAATTGGTAATGACTGGCTCCTAGCCGAAAGCAAAGCAGACTCCTGGAGCGTTTGTCCATCTTGATGTGGTAATATGCATCCCGGAGATCTATAGAGCACATACGTTTGCCTTCTCTTAAAAAGGGAAGGATGGACTGAACTGTGACCATCCAGAATTTGGTTTGGGTGACAGACTTGTTTAAACCGCGGAGATCCAAAATTGGTCTCTAGTTCCCTTTGACTGGGTGGAACGTCGGGAAGTTTTCTTGGAAATTTTGGCTGACAAGAAAGGGGAATGGGGTAACCTCTGCACCCAATGATCAGTGGTGATAGATTGCCAGGCAGCTTGGTGCAGAGAGAAATGACCCCTGACTGCTTCCACTGCCACCCCTCAGGAGCACAGATAAGGCTGTCCAGAGAAAGAGTCCCTGGAGCCTTGGTTATGAGGACCCCCTCTGTCTCTAAAGGGGCATCTTTTGGAATTCTTACCCCCTCTGACTCCGGGAGTATCATCACTATGTGTAGCACAGAAAGGACCCTGAGATTTCTTATGCCACATTTTTCCACTCCTCTGATTCCTGGAGAAGGTACGTTGGCAGTTGGAAAACCATAGGCCTATGGCAGACAGGGTTTTTCCATCTTGCTCACACCTGGCTAGCATGTCCTTCACTTTGGAGCCAAAAAAGGATGAAGCTTTGATGGGAGCATTCAGGAAGGAAGACTTGAAGGGATCCGCAAGGTCACAAATGCGCATCCAGGCATGACGCCTCATAACAATGCCCGAACCCACTGGCCTAGCCACCCCTTCAGTCACGTGTGACAGCAACCTCATGGATGAGTTTGATATTGATTCCAGGGTTGCGAGCTGCGAGGCCACTTTGTCTCTGACCTCGTCAGACAACTGTCCTGCGAGTGTCCCAGGGAGTTTGGAGAACAAGCCCCTCTGGAGCCTCGTAAAATGTGCCCAATAATTCAGGGACCATATAGCAAAGGTCCATGATGCAAAAAACATGCTTCCCAAGTCTGTTCACTGCCCGTGACTCCCTGTTGGGCAGGTGGACAACGAGACTTTCCTCAGCCAAGTCCTTTTTCATGGCTGCCACCACCACCACCACCAGAGTACTAACTGGTAACCCTTTGGACCAATGGAGGTTCTCCTCGGGAAGGGAAAGAATTTTGTCTGGTCTCTGAGGGATCACCTCAATGGAATCAGGGTTCTTCCAAATGTGCTGCCCAATGAGCTGGATGAGCTCGTTGGCAGGCAGGGTCACCCAAGAGGTAGAAGGCCGGGCATGAAAAGCCTGCAGGAACACGGACTCCTCAGATGAAGGGTTGGTGGGCTTCCAGTCACCTCTCTGCTTTAACATCTCCAGGATGCTTCCGAAGGAGACATCATCAGGAAGTGACCATGGGGACCCTTCACCATCATCGTAATCCACGTCTTCCATTAAGGACTCTTCAGGTGAGTCCATGTGCTTCCTCTGCATGTCTTCTTTCGAGGGGGTCTCTGAGGAGGACTCGGAAGAGTGCGTACCCTGAACAGGGGTGTCCTGTGGCTTCTTTGCCCGGTGTCCCGGGGGGCTAGTCTGTGACAGCTGTAGCTCAGGGGTAAAAACTGGGGTTCTGACATCAAAGGAGTGCTGCCAGAAGCATGAGCCCTCTCATCGCATGGAAGTCAGGCCCGTCCGAAGAGGGATAAGAGCCCAGAACCGAGAAAGACAACCTCAGGATCGGGGTTACACCCCACTCTGATGAACCCACCCCAATGGATGGAGCCTCAAGCAGGACTGGTGTGGACGCAGCCATCGGCGCCGAAGATGGAACCAAGGAAACAAGCAGCTCCATACCCCGGGCCGACATGCCTGTGCCCCAGTCCCCAGATTAAGGAAGGACTGGTTCAGCAGGAACCGAAGACCAAATGGACAAACTTGGAGCCGAAGTGAGATGCACCCTAGGTGCCAAGGTGATGGATTTCAAGAAGGATGTAGGAGCAGAAGGCTTCTGAACTGAGATGGTCAAAGGAGGAGTGTAAGATGGAGTCCGTGATTAAGGCAACCCAAGTCCTGCACGTGGATGGGTCTTAGAAAGTAAGGGAATCCCCCTGGCTAACAACAGCTGGTCTACAAGACACACCATGTCATGTTCCAAAAGGCTCCTGGTGGATACTCCAGACAGAGAGTCAGGACATTCGAGGAATGGGCTATACGTTTGGCCCAGAAACGTATCTACGGAGGGAGAGTATCGGGTCCATGGTGCAAGGTCTGCCAGCATCGAAGTCTCTAGTTTCAAGACCAGAAGTAAAGGGGTCAAATGCAGTGAGGTCAGAGGAACTGGCTAGGGAGGATAGGGTGGCCAGTTGGGGAGACACCTTTTGAAGGCCCTCCGCCGAAATAGACCCTGACAGGGAATTGGTAAGCTCTTGAACCAGGTCCCTTTGCAGATGAGTGAAATGGGTCAGATAATTTAACGCTCTCAGAGAAAAAGTGTCTGAGGTGTAAACATGCGTCCCATGTCTGTCCAGCACCCGCAAGTCTTTGTTTGGGGGATGGAGAGTGGAGCTTTGTTCTGCCAGCTCCTTCTTTGTGGCTGCTGACACTATGATAGAACCAACTGGGATGCCCTTACTCCAATGAAGATGGTCAGCAGGGGGGGCTCAAATATCTATCTGCTTGCTTCGGAATGGGGTACACAGTGTCAGGTTCCTTCGAAGCATGACGGGACACCAAATCAATATGTTCACCCACTGTTGGGGTCACCCCGGACATAGATAGGACCATCCCAAAGGCCTCTAGAAAGACCGATTCCTTGGAAGAAGAGATTTGGTCAGGACACCCACCCTTACTCTTCAGAATTTCCAGAACATCTCCAAAGGAGATGTCCTCAGGTGGAGAGTGGGGGACCCTCTCCTTCATCGAAATTCATATCTTCAGTTAATAACTCCAAGGAGGAGTCCATGTGCTTCCTTCTTGCACATCCTCTTCTGAGGTACCTCCTCTGTGGGGGACTCAGGAGAGGACTCGGAAGAAGGGGAGATCCCTTGTGGAAGGAAACTCTGGAAGGCCTGTTGGGTGGGCTCACTGTGGACAGTACGTACAGAAGCCAGACTCGCCTTGGACTGGATAAAGGCTGGACTGGTTCTGGGGCGGGGGGCAAGGAGATGCAACTCTAGGACTAGAGAATGCACTCTCTGCCACCTGGAAGGCTTACAAACCTGGAAATCCTTCCTTCTCCCTCCTCAAAGCCGACAAAGCCTCAGAGGAGAAGTTGGACACCACCCCAGATCTGACACCTCCAGACAATACCAGCCCCAAACTGTCAAGAGCCAAAGTTCCGAGAGGTAGAGACAGATCCGACCATGTTGGAGCCAAAGCCAAACCTCCCAGATTCGACGCCGACCTCTCAGGTCCGGGACCCCCTCTACTCAGACAGAAATGGAAATGAGCAAGTCTAGGACACTGCCTTAGACCCGATGACATCTCTCTTGGAGTATCTATAATCTGGGGTTCCAAAGCCAGAGGTAGGATTGGAAGAGGAGTTGTAGTAAAGGGTCTGGTGCTCTCAAGGATCTAAATTGAGACAGAGACTGTAAAACTCCCATCTCAATCTGAGCCTTCAAGAGGCTCCACATCATCTTTTCCATATCTGAGTGGGAAAGTCTGGATGACCTGGAGGAAATACAGGAGTGAGTAGACCTTACAGGTGATTGTACCAGCCTGGCAGGAGAGGGAGATTTGCTGTGCCTTGGAGTGTGCCACCAAGGCCTCTGATCTGAAGCTCTGGGATCCACAGAGGGATGGGAGCTCCTAATATTTGGAACCTTTTACTGGTCCGAAACCTCTTTGGGATCTGACATTCTAGAATCTGAAGAGGCTCGGATCTGAAGGGGGAACATGTTCAGAGAAAACAATGCCAGATCCAAGAAGCCTTTCAGACTCAAAGGTTGCTCTTTTTTTAGATCCAACTGGGGCAAATCAGACAGCTTGAACCTTTTCTCCTGTCTGGGAGACGAGGCCCCCGGGGAAGCAGAAAGGGATCGCTTCCAATGTTCCTTGCCCTGCTTGGGATCTCTGAAGGGGCCAGGTTTGGCAGGAGTCTGATCCCCAGAGGAAGGTAACATTCATGTAAAATCAATTTGTTGCACCTGTCTGCCAGGGCAAGGAGGTTAAAGCCCACACACACCTCACAGTCCTGATCGAGGCAAGTAGGACCTATGCAGCGCACATACCTCTCATGGGCATCGGAGTGTGGGATTTTATGCCCACAAGAGAAGCAACACAAAGTTGGTTGGTTTACTATCCATGGTACACACAGCAAGGGATTAAATGGTGCTAATGAAAAAAGTAAAGCACTGGACCACCAAACACACTCGCACACAAAGGAAAGAACAACAATTATACAGAGACTTTTTTTTTTCTTTTTTTTTAAGAGAAAGTGAAAGACCTGTGAAGAAGGGGGAAGCAGAACAGCCCTAAAGCAAACTACTCATTAAATAAAATCGAGAGGGGAGGAAAAGAAAAACAGCAACTACAAAAGTTTTTAAAACTAGAAAGACAAAGAGCAGAGGTTAAGGCAAGGAAAAAGGAAAAACACAGGTAGTACTTTTCTAAGGCTCAAGAACATAAGGCAATTATACCTGTGCTGGAAGGAGGCAAACAAGATCTGACAAGTAAGGAAGATGCAGGGCAATATGGGAGTGGCAAGAGCTCAAGACATGAGGCATCAGTCTTTGGAAAGGCCGGATCGAATCCAAGGATAGATCCTAAACCCAGTCATGAAGACGAATGAAAGGGACAACATCAGATCCAGGTTTTTAGGTGAAAGAACAAGCATCCTCCTGACTGCCTCCAGAGAAAGGCAGTTGAGCAACCTTTCAGGAGTGCTGAAAGGATCTGTCCAAGAAGGAATCTCGAGACCCTTGATTCAGCGGACATCCTCTGTCATATGGGCGGCATCATCCATTTAAGTTATTTCACCCTTTGCCTCTGGCAGAAAAATCTCTGCATGACTCTTGGAAAGGTCCATGAGATTTGCAGAATCCTAACTTCTTACCATTGCGTTGATTCCTAGAAAAAGGTCTCCACGGGGAAGAAAAGTGTATTCCCATGGCAGATGACATATGTGAATGTGACATCCAAGAGTTTCAGAAAATCTACATTTTCTAACTCATATTTGGATTTCTCGAGCTGCCACCCTTTCCATCAGAAAACTTCAGCAGTCAAGGAGCAACTGGTCAGGGCAGCAAGAATGACTACCAATGATTCTGATTTTCTGATTGAAACTGAATTTATGTTAAGTATGTTTAGGAAAGGGGGTTACCCTGAAGGCCTTCTTCAAAAAGTATGTCTGTAGGTAGTTTATAAAAGAGAAACAGGTGTTTATAAACCTATACTTTGTCCCCATATGCCCCCTTTAGATATGGGTGATTATATTTTTGGGAACAATGCATGTGGCAGTATTTATTTTAGTGGTACATTTAATGGAAATATTTCTTTCATCACCACCTCTAATAGACACAGCAGAGAAATTGGTAATGCTGTGAAGAAAAATTGGACATTGCTTTATCTTGATAAAGGAATTGGTGACTTGTTATGTATGGTTCCTAACACAGCTTCTAATAGAATTTGTTGGAAATTAATTATAATTGTCTTAAATGATCCAGTAGTAAAACCATTGGGAAATTTCAAATGTGGTAGGTGCAGGCAATGTCCATATATTATGACCACTAATGAAGTTTTAAAGATTGGACAAAATAAAATATATACTAGGGATCATTTCAATTGCCAAACTAAAAATGTTGTATACATTGCTAAGTGTTTACACTGTCCTATATTTTATATAGGAAAAACTATAAGGAGATTTTGTGAGAATCTAGGAGCACCTTTCAGATATAAAGAAGGGTAAACTCACGAATACTTTGTGTAAACATATAACTGAATTTCAGGGACACAGATTTTATTTTGCAGAGGTTCAGCAAATTGTTAAGGACATCCTAGGAAAGATATTATCAGTGCATCTAGATGTTTGCTAATTAAAATGGCAGCTTCAGTTGAATGCCTTTGTATATCCAGGGCTTAATGAAAGCCTAAATATTAACTGTGGCTTAAAATTAAGGCACATAGAGGGTTGATGTTTTCCTTTTGAGTGTGCCCTTTTAATTGGAGGTTTTATTTGACATAACTGAGTGCTATTAAGTAATTAGCAAGATGCTTTACAATGTATTTTTTTATGTAACATTCAGTTCTGATGAAGTCCCTCTAAGCTTTGGGATGAAAGTGCTTAACTAGTGGATTTTACTGTGTTTTTACATTTGGTCATTACATTAAAGCTTGGTTTTCCAGTGGCTGTCTTTGGCTCAAGGCTGTTTTTTCACTTTTTGCTGATTTGTGCTGTTATCATGTCGTGAGGAGTAAGATGGTGGCTAGAGGCAGATTTTCTAGGAGTGGCCTGGCTTCAAGGCCTAAGAATATCCATCGCTCTGAGTGAAACGGTAGTTGGATGAGAAGGTTTTGTTTTTTGTCTAGAATCAGTAGTGCGAAAGGCCTCCTCGGAAGCTAGTGCCTGTGTCAAGGCTCCAGACCCAACCAAGACAGAGACCACCAAAGGCTCGGAAGATGAAGAAGATTCCTGCAGCATACTGGACTCCGAAAGGGTCTCAGTAGAGGCCTGTGTAGATATTGTATCTGGCATCAGGGGTTGCGAAAGCACCTCACTGAATTCTGGAGAACTGACTACCTGCTTAGCAGTAGAGTTGTCGGCTTAGCCTTGTGTGGTCTGTCTCAATCTTTATCCCTACATTTTTTGGAATGTCTATGGATTGTTGGCTGATGGATGCCATTTGTGAAGATGGAGGATGAAAATTCCTGTCTACAATAAGAGCTCAACTACGAATGGTTCTCTTGTTAAAGAGGGCACAGAACCCACAATGGGGGGATGTCGTGGTCTGGGCCTAAACAAGTGACGCAGTATGAACAGTAGTCTCGGTGTGGGATCTGCTTTCCACAGGTGAGAGAGTTGTAAACTTTTTCGGACATCTGTTAGTGCAAGAGAAAAGGATCCCCAACGGGGTACTTAGCTTTAGACATTGTCAGCTGTAATCCAAGCTCTGGTAGCGACCGACTGGCACACTTGTGAACTGCTTCTGCTATGGGCTTCATGGCAAGAAAGACTGATGTAATGGCATCAGCTGCCTTGCTTTATAGCACTGATGACCTAACGTCAGTCCTCAAGCGACAGCAGCTGACGAAGAAAAACACTGACTCTGGTATTTGGGCCAGCAGATGGCTACCATAGCAGGGATAACCCACAGGTGATGACTGCAATAGTGAAACACAAAGAACATCTGGCGCTGCGAGAAGAACTGAATACTGGGTTAAGGCACCCAATGCCAACACTCATCAGACTCCAGAAAAGGTGTTGGTTGACATAGACAGCAGGACGGTGGTCATGCAAGTCAAAATCCGCTAGGGAGTGTGTAACAAATCACTTGCTGAATCAACTAGCCCTGAAAATCGATGGTGCTGGTACATCAGGCCCATACCCCGGCCATCGTTGGGAGCTGAGGGGGCTATGCCAGAACAAGTAGGAGGGCTGCCACAGTGGCACTAAAGCCCAGGGCAAGGGCCTGGGTGGAGCCACCATAGGTGCAGATCTTGGTGGTAAGTAGCAAATACTCAAACGACAGCTTTGAAGGCCGAAGTGGAGAAGGCTTCCATGCAAACAGCAGTTGAACATGGGTCAGTAGGTCCTGAGAGATAGGTGAGGGTCATTCTGAAGGGACAAGAGATGGCATCTGTCGCCCTTAGCCGATCGAAAGGGAGTTGGGTTGAGATCCCTGAATATGAATCGGTGGAGACAGGCGCTGATGGAAATTATCCCAGAGAAGCTGCCGGGAGTCCCTGGGAGAGTTATCTTTTCTTTGTAAAGGGCAAGGTACCCTGCAATGGTTTCACCCTGAGAGAGAGGGGTCCGCTCCCTGGAAAGTGTTGTGGTTCCGGTGGCATCAGGTGAGCGCTCGCTGGCCCTTGAAAATCTGAGGGAGAAGGGTGTAAGTCTCACACCAAGCCATACTCATATCCATAGCAGGTTTTCAAGGTCAACAGCCTCTGGCATGTTACAAAAATATAGATAAGGGAATTGGGCAAGCCAGATCCGTAACTTCTGGATAAGGATTGGATCTAAGGGCTGGGTCAGTCAGGCTCGGGCATGAAGTGGGTCTAGGCACGAGCCGAGGCTGGACGAGACATCACCCCCAGCTAGCAGCTGTGACTCTGGACATTCGCTGGGCCCTTCCTGTGGATTGCCCCGACTGTGGCAGGCACTGGTCCCGACCAGCGTCCTGCATTGTCTGGCAGCTAGCAGCTGACTTAGAACTGGTGCAGACCAGGGGGGATCCAGCTGTTTAATTGGGTCTATATTAGAACACCGAACATTCAAAATGTCGAGTGTTCTAATATCTAACCCTATGAATCGAAAATTCAAAACATCGAACATACAGAACAGCAAATTTCTTCCTAGGGAAAAAATTCACTGTTCCAAAACAAATACACACAACACAAGCACACCAAACAAACAACATTCCACACACATACACCTAAACTCTTACACCTAACCCTACACTAAACTATACATACACGACTAACTATCCACTTACCTTAACCCATACCCTAACCCTAAGGTCCATCACTATCGCACAGTCACCTCACCCGCACCCTAACCCTAACTCACCCTCACATCCACACAATCGCACATGTACCTGACCCACGCCCTAACCCTAACTCACCTAACCCGCCCTAACCCTCACGTCCACACAATCGCACACTTACCTGAACGCGACCCGTAACTTTCCAGCACAGCACTGAACATACCGAAACAACAGAAATGGACAACCAAATTCTTTTGGTTTTCTGTTTCTTCGATATTTTCAGCGTTCGCTGAAAACAGGTCGATATTAGAACACTCGACATTTTGAACATTCAGTGATCTAATATAGACCCGTTTAATTAAAACAAAACATCTCGAAGGCCCAAGATTGGTGTTGATGCAATGTGATTTCTGCCCAGTGCTCTGAATGTCAAACTGAAGAAATTCAATGAAGTGCGGGTAAATGGCTGTAGTACCTATGACTCTCTTAAGGTAGTCAAAATGCCTTGTCTTCTAATTAGTGATGCTCATCAATGGGTGAATGAGATTCCCACTGTCCCTACCTACTATCTAGTGAAACCACAGTCAATGGAACAGGCTTGTCAGAATCAGTGGGAGAAAGAAGACCCTGTTAAGCTTGACTCTAGTCTGGCACTGTGAAAAACATACAGATGCCTCATCCTCAGAACTTAATTGCCCCATAAGAACCAAAGCAACCCCACAGAAACATAATCATATACAACCATGAAGGTAAACAAAAGAAGATAAGGATGTAAGAGAAACTCCTCAGCCAGCAGAAGGGCAACAGAAAATAAAAGGGTACAGAGGGAGGGACCAAATACTGCAGCAGTGAGAAGTAGGACATCTACTGTTATGAGAAGATCTTACACAACTGTGTAACCAAGTAGCAGTTTAGAAGACGGATTTAGTACCAGAACAGGCTACTGCCTTGGTAGAATGAGCAAGAACAGAAGAGGAAAGCTGTTTTCCATGAAAAGAATAACAAAAGAAAATGGCCTTAAAGATCCAAGAGAAATGGTTTATTTAGACACTGTCAAACTCAATTTCCTGGCAAAAAAAAATGAAAGAAAGTTGCTCAGATGTTCTGATGAATTTTGTCTTACCCAAGTAATATCTGAGCTGTCCATGTATATCCAAGGTGCATAGTACCTTCTCACTAGCATACTGTGGAGAAGGAAAAAAGGAGGGAAGACGAATAAGACTGATTCAAAGACAAATCATTAACCACCTTGAGCATAAAGGAAGGACTGGTACGAAGAGACACCCTGCTCTTGGGGAAAAAAAACAAAAAAGGAAACTGCCATGAAGGCTTGGAATTCCAAAGCCCGCTTGGTAGAAGAAAAATCCACCAGCAATACATTCTTCCAAATATATTATTGCAGGGAAGAAAAGGCAGGCTCAAAAGGGGACAAAGTCAATTTTTAAATAACAAAATTAAGGTCCCAAGGAGGAAGAGTAGGTTTTCTTGGGAGCCTGATAAGAAGGATGTCTTAAGGAATTGTTTGACTTTAAAATTAGAAGCCAAATGTGGACTCAGGGGCAGACAGAAATGGCTTAGAAATGGGTTTTAACACAAGAATATACCAAACTTATTGAGCAATTCACATGAATAAGAAAGGACTGTACATACTGTCTCCTACAGAAAAAGGGTCCTGGTCATGCTTGAGATGCTAAATACAAAAAAAAAAAACCTTCCATTTAGCCACACAGGTTTTTCTAGTAGTGGGTTTTCTACTGTCCTGCAAACCTGAAGCACATCTTCAGAAAACTGGTGCCTAGAAGGAAAAAAAAACTTTCACCCTAAGTGTCAATTGAAATATGGGCAAGTGAGTGTGAATGAGAGACCCCTTGTATTACAAGAGAAGATAACAAAAAGCGGCACAAAAGCAGAACCAAGTGCCACTAATACACAAAATGCTGCCTTCGGAACACAAGTTAGCAGAAATAAGTAGTCCATAGGTGCAATTCCAAACTCTAATAAATCACAGCAAGTAAAACAAAACAGTTTAGTGCTTTCGTTCAAACACCTTGAACTTCATCAGAAAATCCATCCTGTCAGGGATCCAAATGGAGAGATAAGTCAGCAAGTAAAGGAGAGTGGGGTCCAAATTTAGAGATAAGCCAGCAAGCAAAGAAGAGGGGGTCCTAATGCAGAGATAAGTCAGCAAGCAAAGGAGAGTAGTACTGCTGAAACTAAATTCATCTTCAAGTCTTGGTGATTACCTTCACGAGGTGGACCCTGTTTTTCACAAAATCTCACCAAAGCAACACTGATATACAGACTATATTTATATAACATATATCATGGACGGAAGTACGTCAAAAATTAACAAAAAAAAAAGAAAGCTGGGTGCACAAGACCCAGCATACAAAAAGTGCCCAATCCTGGTAGGTGCACTGGTACCAGGACTAGAAAAAAAATGACAGTGTAGAATTCTCAAAATACGGCACATTCCTACAATAGGGGCAGGCCAGGCCCAGGGGGAGGATGCCCCCCCCCCCTGTTGTAGAATGGAGTATCAGTCCAAAAAAATCACAAAACCTGATAGGCCAAAGAAGAGCCATAAAGATGATACAGTGGACTACTGAGGATAAGAAAGAAATTATGTACTGTTACTATTATGCAGAAATCCCGAATTTCCAGACACAAGATATACAAAAAGATTAAGAGAGAAATTATAGGAAAGAAAAAGTACAGCTGTGTACACTTACCATAAATGTAGATGTTAGAGTGTATTCACTGTTGCAGTCATTACATTAGTGGTAATCTGCTGGCAGGTTTCCCTCAGTCGGCCTGATTAACAAAATCTTGGGTCCTGCGTCGGATGCTGTCCCTTCTTCCATGATGTCAGGGGTATAAAACATGCAGCCGACACCATTACATCAGTTTTTCTTGCCCCAAATGTCAGATGCCCCCCAAATGGGGAGCAAAATATATAAATAATTTAAAACAAAACAATATACCTCCAAACAAAAGCAAATACACCAAAAAGGTAGTAGTAAAAGTAGTAAAAGAAAGGAGAGGCATAGTAAGAGAAAAAACAGGGGGCTGGAGGGAGGGTAACCAGGACTGCAACAGTGAATACACTCGAACATCTACATTTATGGTAAGTGTATACAACTATACTATGTTCTTCGAGTTTCACTATTGCATTCATTACATTTGGGTAGATTCCCAAAGCTATGGTTGGGAGGATGGATTTATACAGCATTAGGACTGGCTATAAGACCCTGCAAAACAGCAGTGGCAAAGCCAGCTCTGGATTTAGAGAAAATTGGCAAATGATAATGCTTGGTGAAAGTATGATCTGAACTCCAGGTTGCAGCTTCTAGAATATCCCTGGTAAGAACACCTCTGAGAAAGGCTGTAGAAGTAGAAGCAGCCCTGGTGGAATGGGATATGATCCCCTGGGGGACAGGTTTTCCATGGTGCTTATAGCAGAAATTAATACAATGGCGTATCCATTTGGAAATGGTTTGCTTTGAAATAGCCTTTCCCTCTGCCCCTGCAGCAAATGCTACCAGCAGTTGTTCAGATTTTCTTCGAGATTTAGTCCTGTCCAAGTAAAATCTAAGTTGTCTGTGTACATCCAATGAATGCAGAATCCGCTCCCCTTTGTTCTGTGGATTGGGAAAGAAGGTTGGCAAATGAATGGACTGATTAAGAGCCACACTGGATACCACCTTGGGCATGAAGGATGGGTTGGTCCTGAGTGACACCCTGTCCGCATGAAAGATGATGAAAGGCTCCACTGCCATAAGGGCCTGTAATTCAGAAATCCTTCTAGCCAAAATGATTGTTAAAAGGAAGGCTGTTTTCCAGGAAAGAAATTTTAAGTCTGCAGTAGCAGCTGGCATGAAAGGAGGTAGAGTAAGTTTCTCCAATACAAAGTTAAGGTCCCAGGCAGGGGTTGGAGCTCTCCTGGGTGGCCTCAAGTTTTTGGCCCCTCTGAGATACTGCTTTAAGGATGAGAAGAAGGGTGGGGGTTCTGTGTTGTAATGAGCTGAAATGGCTGAGGCATGCATTTTTATGGAAGAAAAAGACAGGCCCTTGTGAAGCATCTCAGTTAAGTATTGAAAATCCGAGGTAAATTGGGCACTGCTGTGCTCATCCCCTGAGATTGATTCCAGGCACAGAATATTTTCCATTTGTCAGCATAAGACTTTCTAGTACTAGGTCTTCTTGCCTCCAAAATTACATCCATCACAGGTTTGCTGAGGGATGCTAAGGGGGAATTTAAGTGATTAGCCACGCTGCAATATTCAAAGTTTGGAGCTGAGGGTGCAGAATTTGGTTGTTCTGCTGAGACAGTAAGGAAGGTGTCTGAGGCAGGTGCCATGGAGAAATTAGTGATAGACTGCTTAGGAGTGGGTACTAGTATTGGCAAGGCCAGTCTGGAGCAATCAAAATCATTTTTGGTTTGTCCTGTTTGACTATTAGTAGAACTTTGTAGAGCAGAGGCAGAGGGGGAAAGGCACAGACTGTCAGGTTTTCCCAGCTGAAGGACAGTGCATCCACTTTCCAAGCTTTTTTGTGAGGAATTTTTGTGCAAAATTTGTCCAACTGGTAGTTCTGGGGTGAGGCAAAAAGATCTAGGTCTGGGCTCCCCCATTTGCGTGTCAACATGTTGAAAATCCGTGGTTCCAGTTTCCATTCATGTGGGTCCATGAGATTTCTGCTTAGCTCATCTGCCAAAATATTCAGCTTTCCTGGCAAGACTTGAGCTTGTAGTTGCTTGATAGCTCAAGGCCGTGTTCCACAATGCCATGGCTAGTCTACAGAGGGGGTAGGAATGTGTACCCCCATGCTTGTTTATGTACCACATAACTGTGGTGTTGTCCATCTTTACCATTAGTTGTCCTGGATGAAGGTAGTCCTTGAAGGCTGTCAGTGCATTCTGTACAGCTAGCATTTCTTTTTGATTGATATGAAGGTGCATTTGATTTGGGCTCCATTTGCCTGAATGCACTTCCCTGCTAGATGAGCCCCCCCCATGCATAGTCTGATGCATCTGTAGTCAGGGTTTGGGCAGCAGGGGGTGGTGTGAATAGCAGTCCCTTGTTTTGGTGGCAGGCCTCTGCCCACCATAGGAACTCTAGTTGCAGGCAAGGTATGACAGGAATCATTGTTTCCAGGCTGTGACAATGTTGACTCCATAAACTTTTTAAGTACCACTGAAGTTTCCTAATATGCAGTCTTGCATATGGAATTAGAAGAATGCAGGAGGCCATGAACCCCAAGGCTTGCAGTATTTGTCTTGCAGATAGTAGGGTTTTTGTGGCCACCTGTTTGAAGTAAGTTACCAAATTAATTTGATTTTCTGGCGTAAGGAAAGCCATCTGGGCAGTTGTATTCAAGCTTGCACCCAGGAATGTAATTTTTCGCGAGGGTACCAGTTGTGATTTCTTTTCGTTTATGGTGTACCCTAGACAAGTTAGAGCCCTTTTTACAAACGCCAGATGTTTTAGAACAATGGCCTTGTTTTCTGCCAGGTATGGATATATTTGAATATTTATTTGCCTGCAAAATACAATTACGGCAGCCAAGCACTTTGTAAATACCCTGGGCGCAGTAGATAAGCCAAAGGGCAGTGCAGAGAACTGATAATGCAAGTAGCCTGCTTTGAAGTGGAGGTATCTTCTGCAAGATTCCCTGATTGGGATATGCAGGTAAGCCTCTTTTAAAACTAGAGTTGCCAACCAGACATCTTTGCCTAGCATAGGAAGCAACTGGTGAAGAGTCAGCATCTTGAATTTTGTAATGTCCAGAAAGGTGTTTAGAGTAGACAGGTCCAGAATTGGATGCCATGATTTGTCTTTTCTGGGTACCAGGAAAAGTCTGGAATAGAAACCTTGTCCCTTTTCCTCTTCTGGTACTAGTTGAATTGCCTCCATGTAATTTAGGAGGGAAAGTACTTGTTTTTGAGCCTCTGCCCACTGATTTGGGGGCAGGTCTGGCCATCCGTTTGGAGTTGGCAAAGTACAGTTGTGTACCTACCATAAATGTAGATGTTCGAGTGTATTCATTGTTGCAGTCATTACACTTGGGTTATCTTGCTGGCAGGCTACCCGCAGTCGGCCTGAATTCCAAAGTCCTGGTCTGGCATCGGTTGCTGTCGCCTCTTCCCTGACGTCAGAGCGCCAGGGGTATAAAAGATGCAGCTGACGCCATTTTCTTCAGTTTTTCTTGCCCCAGATGTCAGGTGCCCCCAAAAGGTTAGGCTAAAAATTCTGCTCATAAAAAAGCATGCACTAACATAAACATTACCTTCATCTACAAGCAAATACACCACATAGGTTGTATAGAACAGAGAAGTACAGATAAGTCCCAGCAATGAAAGGGGGATGGTGGGAGGGTAACCTGGACTGCAACAGTGAATACACTCAAACATCTACATTTATGGTAGATACACAACTGTACTATGTTCATCTTGTTTCACTGTTGCAGTCATTACACTTGGGTTGAATCCCAAAGCTGAGGTTGGGTGGCTGGGCCTAATAGAGTTAGGAGTGGCTATGAGGCCCTGCACAACTGCAGTGGCAAAGCCTGCTCTGGATTTAGAGTAAAGAGGTAAGTGGTAGTGCTTTGTAAAAATGTGCACTGAAGTCCAAGTTGCAGCCTCCAAAATACCCTTGGTTGGTACTCCTCTGAGGAAGGCTGCTGAAGTGGCTGCTGCTCTGGTTGAATGTGGCCTAATGCCCTTAGGCACTGATTAGCCATGTTGTGAATAGCAGAAACGAATGCAGTGGCCTATCCATTTTGAAATAGTCTGCTTTGAAATAGCTTTTCCTTGCAATCCTGCAGCATATGCCACTAAAAGTTGCTCAGTCTTTCTGAAAGCTTTAGTTTTGTCCAAGTAGAAGCGTAGCTGTCTGTGTATGTCCAAAGAATGCAGAAGTCTCTCCCCTTTATTCTGTGGGTTTGGATAAAAGGTAGGCAAATGAATGGTTTGGTTAAGATCCCCACTGGACACTACCTTAGGCATAAATGTTGGGTTTGTCCTTAGATAAACCCTGTCCGGATGGAAAATAATAAAAGGTTCCACAGCCATTAGTGCCTGTAACTCTGAGACTCTTCTTGCTGAAGTTATTGCCAGGAGCAGAGCTGCTTTTCAAGATAAGTATTTTATCTCAGCTGTATTGGCTGGCTCAAAAGGAGGCAGTGTGAGCTTTTCCAAGACAAAATTGAGGTCCCATGCAGGTACTGGTGCTCTCCTTGGAGGTCTTATGTTTTTGGCCCGTCTGAGGTACTGCTTTAGCAGCGGATGTGAATAAATAGGTGGGTCCGTATTGTAATGTGCTGAAATGGCAGAGGCATGGATCTTAATTGATGAGAAAGACAGGCCTTTGTCCAGCATCTCAGTTAGGTATTGTAAAATCTGAGGAATATTTGGTACAAGTGCGTCAATTCCGTGTGCCTGGTTCCAAGCACAGAATGTCTTCCATTTTTCTGCATAAGATTTTCTGGTGCTGGGCCTCCTGGCCTCCAAAATAACATCCATAACTGCTTTAGAGAGAGGTGTGTTCTGAATGGTTATATTATTCGCCATGCAGCCAGATTTAGGGTTCTGAGTTGGCTGTGCAGGATCTGATTGTTTTGTTGGGTCAGTAAATGAGGAATTTGAGGTAATGTCCAGGCTGGGCCTTGAGACAAGCTCTTTAAGATTGGATACCAGTGCTGGCGTGGCCCGTCTGGGGCAATCAGTATCATTTTTGGCTTCTCTTGTCTGACCTTTAGGAGTACCTTGGGGAAGAGAGGCAGTGGAGGAAAGGCATACACTGTAAGGGTTTTCCAGCTGAATGACAAGAGTATCCACTTTCCATGCTTGTTTGTGATAAGTCCTTGTGCAGAATCTCTGTAGTTGGCAGTTGCGAGGGGAGGCAAACAGATCTATGTCTGGGCATCCCCATTTCCTTGTTATCATGGTGAAAATTTGTGGATCTAGTTTCCACTCGTGAGGATCCATGAGGTTTCTGCTTAGTTCGTCTGCCAGAGTATTTGTCTTTCCTGGCAGGAATTGTGCTTGCAGGTGTACTTGATAAGTCAATGCTGTGTTCCACAAAGTCGTGACTTGTCTGCAGAGGGGGTAGGAATGTGTGCCCCCTTGCTTGTTTATGTACCACATGACTGTAGTACTGTCCGTCTTTATCAGCAGTTGTCCTGGATGAAGTAGATCCTTGAAGGCTGTCAGGGCTTTCTGTATAGCGAGCATCTCTTTTTGATTGATATGAAGATGCATTTGGCTTGCGGGCCATGTGCCCTGAATACATTTTCCTGCCATGTGAGCCCCCCAGTCATAATCCGATGCATCTGTTGTTAGTGTCTGCCTGGCTGTGGGTAAAGTGAATGGCTGTCCCTTGTTGTGGTGACAGGCCTATGCCCACCACCGAAACTTCTGTTGCAGGCAGGGAATGAGAGTAATTAATGTTTCCAGGCTGTGGCAATGTTGAGTCCAAACATGTTTTAGATACCACTGTAGCTTCCTCATATGCAGTCTTGCATATGGAATTAGCAGAATGCAGATGCCATTAAGCCCAAAGCCTGCAGAATTTTCTTTGCAGATAACTGGGCCTTTGTTGCCATCTTTTCGAAGTAAGAAGTCAGTTGCCTTTGTTTTTCTGGCGTGAGATAAGCCATCTGGGCAGTTGTATTTATGCTTGCACCCAGGAATATTATCTCTTGAGATGGTATCAGTTTTGATTTCTTTTCGTTTACTGTGTACCCTAGGCAAATTAGTAATCTTTTTACAAACGCCAGATGCTTCAGTAGAATGTCATTGTTCTCTACTTGAATAAGGCAGTCGTCCAAGTAAGGATATATTTGGATTCCTCTTTGTCTACAAAATGCAATTACTGGTGCCAGGCATTTTGTGAAGACCCTGGGCGCAGTAGATAAGCCAAAGGTGCAGAGACTTGGTAGTGCATTGAGCCAGCTATGAATCTGAGGTATCTTCTGCAAGATTGTCTGATTGGGACATGCAGGTATGCCTCTTTGAGGTCCAAAGTTACAAGCCAAGCCTTCTTGCCCAGCATGGGCAGAAGCTGCTGCAGAGTCAACATTTTGAATTTTGGAATGTCCAGAAAAGTGTTTAGAATAGACAGGTCCAGTATTGGTCTCCAGGCTCTGTCCTTTCTGGGTACCAAGAAAAGTCTTGAGTAAAATCCTTGTCCCTGCTCTTGTTGAGGTACTCGATGAATAGCCCTCATGTCCATGAGGGATGAAACTTGCTTTTGTGCCTCTGTCCATTGATTGTGTGGCAGGTCTGGCATACCTTTTTTTCTTTGGAAGGGTGTGAAAGTGGAACCTGAGACACTATATTTAAGACCCATTTGTCCTGGGTGATCATGTGCCAATTTTGTGAAAAAAGTGCTAGTTTTCCCCCTAAGGGTGCTGCCAAAAGATAAGTGCTTGGCATTGGAAAATGAAAGTCATTGGGACTGTTTTCTATATGACTGTGATCTGTCTTCTCCACTTTTGGAGGTAGAAGCACCCCATTGTTTAGGCCTGTATGAGCCTTGGGGCTGGGATCTGCCTCTAGGGCGTCTGTATCTGCCTCTTTGTGGCCTGTCTGACATTGGAAAGGACCAATTTTTGGAAGGCCAGTTCCTGCTAAATCTGGGTGGCTGTACCTGTAAGAAATCCTTAACTGTCTGCATAGATTTCGCTTTATCCTCCATTTTCTTCAACACCTCTTCTGCCTTAACTCCAAACAATGTATCATGCTATAATGGAGCATCCAATAATTTTGCTTTAACATGATCAGGCAGATTCTGTTCCTTTAACCAAGCATGCCTTCTAATGACAGAACCTGTAACAGCGGCCCTGCAAGAGGCCTCCAGTGAATCAAAACCACCTTGCAAAGTATGCTTTCCCACCTGTTCAGCTGCATGCAATAAATCCTGTATTTCCTTGTTTTCAGAACATTCAGAATTTGTCAACATTTTCTGTTTTAGCAGTGACATTAAGTATTGCTGATATTTAAGCATATGAAACTGACAATTTAAAGCCCTTACAGCCAAGGTAGCAGAAGTGTAAACATTTTTCCCACATCTGTCCAGTGTCCTAGAATCCCTATCAGAGGGGACAGAGTTTTTTGCAGTGGAAGCCTTGACCCCTTTGGGACCCTGAGATATAGTTTCTGGGACAGCAGCAGGGTTTTTATATAGAAATTTATGAGAATCTGGAACCCTGTAGTATCTGTCTGGCTTAACAGGTGCAGGGGGTAAAGAGTCAGGAGACAGGCCGGACTCTGAAAATACATCTACAATGTCTAGAACAGGTGGAATAGCAAGAGGTCTGTGCTGAGGTAGTAAAAGAAAGTCTCTGAGCCTTTTCTTAGATTCTGAGTAATCTTGGCTCTCCCAGTGAAAATGCTCTCTTCGTGGTATGCAGGGTTTCCCCAAAAGAATAATCCTCAGGAGGAGAGGCTGAAGGCATAGATTCTTCAGCATCAGAATCCTCATAGGGAGGAAGAGAGTATCCCTGTTCTGAAGAGGAGTCAGAGGAAATGGAAACCTGATCAGAAGAGTCATATTCTGTGTCTTGCCTAGGCCTCTTATCAGGAGGGGGATGGGAACCCCTGATCAAAGTAATTAGGTCTTCGGCCATTTTAAGCATCTGTTTCTTAGGCATGGAAGTCTGTCCAGGAGAATGTTGTACTTGTTTCTTTGTCTTTAAAGCTGCTTTAGTCTTTGCCTTGACATATAACTGTGTAGGTCTGAAAACACCCTCAGAAGCCGATGCCTGCACAGCGGCTCCGGACCCATCTGAGGGAATAGTTTCCGAGTGTCCAATACCTTGAGTATCCAGAGGCCTAGTTGTCTCCACGTGGGAGTCAGAAGCGGCCTGTGGCTCTGAAGTAGCGGGCATCAGGGGCTGCGAAAGCGCCTCACTGAGAACCGGCGACTGGCCTAGCGGAGGCCTCGTCGTCGGTTTTGGTCCTCGGATGCCTGTCCTTTTCCTTGCGCTTTTTATATACTTCGGTCAGCTGTTTTGACGGCATTATATAATTAAAAAATAAAAAAATAAAAAAATAAAATAAATAAATAAATCTTCAGCCAAAGTAATGAAAGGCAAAATCGTACCAACACTTAATAGTGCTTTGGTTAACTCTAGCACAAAACCGACAGCTAGCAATGTCGTGGTCAGGGCCTAGGCAAGGAATACAGTAAGAATGAAAATCCTTATGAGGTATTTGCTTCCCACAAGAAATACAATTGTTAACTTTTTCTGACATCGGTCTGGAGCAAGAAAAAAGTTTCCCCAACCCCCAACAGGGTACATAGCTTTAATGAAGACTTTGGATCTGAAATTTGATTTTGAAAATCTCAGGAGTCGGCCGACCGGCACTTGCGAACTGCTTTTGCTTCAGGCACTGCGCGGCAAGAAAGACTGAAGAAAATGGCGTCGGCTGCATCTTTTATACCCCTGGCACTCTGACGTCAGGGAAGAGGTGACAGCAACCGACGCCGGACCACGACTTTGGAATTCAGGCCGACTGCGGGTAGCCTGCCAGCAGGATAACCCAAGTGTAATGACTGCAACAGTGAAACACAATGAACATCGTGTGGAAATGAAATTTGTATCCCTGGGACACTATATTTAAAACCCATTTATCCTGGGTTATAAGTTGGCAGTTTTATGCATGAAGAGCCAGTTTTCCCCCCAAAGGGGCAGCTAAGAGGTAAGTGCTTGGTAATTTTAAAGGAAAGTCATTGAGACTGTTTACCATAGGGAGGCGTCTTATTGTTTCCAGGTTTGGAAGCGGAGGCACCTCATTGCTTAGTTTTGAAAGTCTCTTGGGACTGAAACCTGGTGCTTTTGGAATGTCTGGGTTTGGCTTGAGTGGCTCTGGAAAGGACCAGTTCTTAGTAGGCCAGTGCCTACTAAATCTTGGAGGTTGTACTTGTAAGAAATCTTTCACAGTTTGCATAGATTTAGCTTTATCTTCCATTTTTTTAGAACTTCTTCAGCCTTATTGCCAAACAGACAGTCCTGCTGCAAAGGAGCATCCAACAATTGTGCTTTAACATGATCAGGCAGAGATTGCTCCTTAAGACAAGCATGCCTTCTAAGCACAGACTCAGTAACAGCAGCCCTGCAAGAGGCCTCCAAAGAATCAAAACCACATTGCAAAGTATGTTTTCCAACTTATTCAGCTGAATGCAATAAATCCTGTAAATCCTTATTTTCCACACAGTCAGAAATCAATATCATTTTCTGTTTAAGCAGTCCCATGATATGCTGTTGATATTTTAGCATATGGAATTGACAGTTTAAAGCCCTGATTGCCAAGCTTGCAGAAATATATACCTTTTTACCCCATCTATCCAGCAGCCTGGAGTCTCTATCAGAAGGGGTTGGATTTTTAGCAGTAGAAGCCTTAATGCCCTTGGGCCCCTGAGAAATGGTTTCAGGGTCCACAATAGGATTTTTAAAAAGGAATTTGTGGGAGTCAGGAACCCTTGTAGTATCTGTCTGGCTTACAAGGGGCTGGAGGCAGGGAATCGGGAGTCTAGTACAGGAGGTATAGCCAAAGGCCTATGCTGAGGAAGAAGGAGGAAATCCCTAAGCCTCTTTTTGGATTCAGAAAAATCCTGACTTTCCCAGTGGAAGTGCTCCCTTAAGGTAAGTAAAATTTCCCCAAAAGAAAAATCCTCAGGGGGAGAAGCAGAAGGAATGGAATCCACTGCATCAGAGTCCTCATAAGTAGGTATGGACAAATCTGTTCATTAGAAGAGTCAGAAGAAACAGAGTCCTGTTCAGAAGATTCATAGTCAGGTTCAGCCCTAAGCCTCTTAGAAGGGGGTTGACTACCCCTGATTAGAGTAATAAAATCTTCTGCCATTTTGATAATTTGTTTTTTAGGCATAGTGGCTTGAGCGTCGTTTTTTTAGACATAGATCGAGATTTTGGCCTTAATATTGAAGGTGGTGTCGGTTTAATATACAAATCTGTAGGCCTGAATACACCCTCAGAAGCCGGTGCCTGCACAGCGGCTCCTGACCCATCCAAGTTAGAGACATCCGCGGGTTCCATAGGTGAAGCATCTCGTGGCATACCGGACTCCAGTAGAGGCCTGCGAATCAGAAGTAGCGGGTATCAGGGGCTGCAAAAGTGCCTCACTAAGTACTGTCGCACTGGCGGCTGGCTTAGGAGAAGCGTCGTCAGCAGTTTTGGACCTCAACGGCCTGTCTCTGTCTTTTTCTTTGTGTTTTTTCGGTATTCCGGTAGTCCGATGGCTAACAGACATCATTTCTGGATAATTAAACCAAGAACCGAAATATTTAGAAGCAAAAATGTACCAACGACGGATAGTGCACTGATTAAATAAAGCACAAAACCGACCGCAAGGTACAGGTCAGGGCCTAGGCAAGGAATACAGTACAAATGGAAATCCTTATGAGGTATTTGCTTCCCACAAGTAATACAATTATTAACTTGTACTGACACTGGTAAGGAGCAAGAAAAAGTTTCCCCAATGGGGTACTTAGCTTTTTAGTTGAAGATTTCAGTTCTGAAACTCGAAAATGAAAATTTCAGGAGTCGGCCTACCGGTACTTGCGAACTGCTTCTGCTTCGGGCACCACGCAGCAAGAAAGACTGATGCAATGGTGTCGGCTGCATGTTTTATACCCCCTGACGACCTGACGTCATGGAAGAAGGGACAGCATCCGAAGCAGGACCCAAGACTTTGTTAATCAGGCCGACTGAGGGCAACCTGCCAGCAGATTACCCCTAATGTAATGACTGCGACAGTGAAACACGAAGAACATATACTTCCACAAGAAAAACTGTCAGAAACTTCAAATAAAAAAATTGCGGTCACAATAGTACAACAGACTTGTGAAAAACAGTTTACAGGCCAAGAAACTTTGATCGGTTTGGGAAAAGAAGCATCTGAGGAAGTGTGAATATATAAATAGATACTTTTGAAAAGTATAAGAAAGAAATATGGACATGGGAAAGAAAAAGAGATTTGATATGGTCCAATATCTATGCAAAGGCGAAAGCCAAATTAATCAACATAAAGAAGGCAGTCCCAAAGATATTCAAAGCAAAATACAGGAAAAGGCATCCAGGCATGGAAAATTTTACAATAAAAAAAATATCACAAAGTGGGAATGTAGAAAAGAAGATTAGTAAACTAGAAGTTAAAACAAAAATAGAAGGTGAAGTTATGTGCTTGTGAAGCAAAGGATTTGGTGTACAAGGTCTAACACAGGTTACATCACAGCATGATAGAATGAGTCCCCAGAGTAAGGAGAAAAAGGAAAATCAGGAGACATCTGAGAAAGAAATATGGAAATGGAAAAGAAAAGAGATTTAATCTGGTGCCAATATCTATGCAAAGGAGAAAGCAGAACTTTCAGTACAAAAACAACAGCAGCAAAGATATTTGAAGAGAAATACAGGCAAAGGAATCCAGACATGGAAAACTTTACAATACAGAAAACAAGAAGACAAAGAGGAAAAGCAGAAAAGGAGATAAGTAATGGAGATGTTAAAGAAATAGAAACAGAGGTTATGGTGTACCTCCAAAGTGATGGATTCAGTACAGAAAATCTAATTCAGAAAGCCCCACAACAGGATAGAGCAATGGCCTTCCAAATTAAGGGGAAACCAGTGGAAAGGGAATCAATTGGTCAAGTGCCAATGAAGATATTTTTACGGTTTGAAGCCTTCCACAGAAAACCAGTATAAATGTTCACTTAAAGCTGGACAGCAAGGGAAGGAACAGGAAACTGTGGAAACTCTGATGCTGAGGAGTGACAGGCCACTGAGTACCCATATGACAGAGCAATGGATGTCACAGATGAAATTGAAGAGAATGGGCCACAGGAAGATGCAACAGAGCTTTCTACAGAATGCCCACAGGAAATGGAAAACAAAAAATGTGCCCTCAGTTTAGAAGAAAACAAGCTAAAAGAAGAGCTTTTTGATTTAATAGCCCTAGATAGACACATTAAGATCAATGAAAGAAAAAAAAACTGCAGAAGGTCAATAAAACCCAAAAAAGTCATAAGTTTGATAAAACAAATGAACACAGTAATTACGATTGTCCATAGAGATCCATGCAATATAAGAGAAGTAAATAGGATATATTATTGTATAACTGCAACAGCACTGCCATGAAGCCAAATGAAACTGTGAACTCAAAACTTCACAAAGTGGTGTATTCTACAAAAAAACAACACGGCCACTAAAATCCATAAATTTATTGAAGGTTAAGCGCTTTCATCTCTGTAAAACTAGAGACATCTTCAGAACAACCAATCATGTTCACATACTTCCTTTTACACACAATTAAATGTCACATGATCATGAATATTACCTATTACAAACCTCAAACTCAACACTTATTACCCAACCCAATATGAATACCAACAATAAAAAAAAAAAAAAAATATATATATATATATATATATATATATAATACAATGTAAATAAGATGTAATGACTATTCTATAAACTTTATATAAGTGAAAATATTTGATTGCTATGTACAAAATGTATATTTAGTATATAAAACAACAAGTAAAAAAACTTAAAGCTAGAAACAATTAAAACATTATTCTTATACTAGCTCTTCACATTTATCTTACATTCTCTCATACTGTGCGATACTGAAGATCTATAAAAGTGTTACTTATAATGTCCTTTTCTTCAACACAGGCATAAGATTTACTGCTTCATTTAAACTGGGAAATGAAATTGCATTCAATCAGAACTGCCAATTTAGCTCCTTTAGCACCAACTCAGTTTCCCAGTACCACCCTCCTCCTTTGGACTTTTTCTCACCATCTCAGGAATACAAAAACAAAATTTCTTAAAAGATATACAACTAGTGCTATGTTTGTAAAGGGCATTATTAGCGTTCCCTTGTTGTATAGCATAGTTATGTTCATAAATTTGTTTCTTAAGACAGCTCCCTGTCTTGTCTACATAATAATATGTACAACTCATGCAGAAAGCTAAATATACTAATCCTTTACTATTACAATTCCCTGTGTCCAATTTTACGTTTTGTGGCGGTTTCTCTACTATGATATGATCCTCTTCAAATATGTGGCTACAGTATTTGCATGCCCCACATTTGTAAGTTCCTTTCCTTCTATGCTTTAGTTCTGACAAAGGGTGTTCTAACAAAAATTTCAAATTTGGTTCTGTCTTATATACAAAATGTGGTCCTTCACCCAAAAGATTCCATAGGTCTGTATTGTTTTTAAACATAATCCAGTTTTTAGACATGATTTTCCTAACCTCCGTACTGAAATCTCCGTAGTAAATAACCATAGAATTGACCAAAGTGCAAGCAATGTTCTTATTCCTATTGTGCAGGGCCAGTACACCATTAAAGGCATATATTTAATACCCCAACCTTCTAGCAGACATTCACTGCAATCAAGAAATAATTGAGATGGATAACCCGTCACAAAACATTTTAAAGAGTAGACCAAGTTCTAATTTGAAATCCTCTATCTCTGAACACATCCTTGCTGCCCTAATCATTTGTCCTTTTACCAAGTTCTTTTTGATAAAATATGGATGGTAACTCTGAAAGTCCAGAAAGGTGTTGGAAAAGGTAGGTTTCCTAAACAACTTGGATCCAAAGCCTTTCTTACTGTTATTCTTGAACAACAGGACATCTAAATAGTCAATCTTGTCCTGGGAATATTTATGTATAAATTTAAAATAAGAACAAACTGCGTCAATGTATTCTACAAAAGTTGCAATTTCACTATCTTTGTTCTTTCACAAAATAAATACATCATCTAGGTATTGCAAGTAAATATGCCACTGGTTGTTATATTTTGTTTTAAATACATCCATGCATACATTACCAAATTGGCATATATGGGAGCACAACTTGCTCCCATTGCGACACCTTTCACCTGTTTGAAATATTCCCCTTCAAAATAAAGGAAATTGTTGCACAAAATATAATCCATGAGCTCCATAATAAAATTTAACATACTGTTATCAAGATTACCAAGTTCCCTAATAGCTTTGTAAAATAGTTCTAAGCCAATCTGGTGGGGTATGGAGGTGAATAAATCTACAACAACAATTGTAGAAAAAATAACATCCTCAGAGAAATATTCATTTTTGATCTTGCCCAAAAAGTCCCAGGAGTCAAGTAACATATGTTCCACAGGACATAATGTCCTTTAATATTCTATCTATAAAAACTCCCAATGTATAAGTGTAACTGTTCTGAGCTGCAACTATCAATCTCAGTGGAGGGTTGTCCACACTCTTGTGGACTTTTAGTATCCCAAACGCATTAGGTATCAATGGATGGTTATTAATTAAAAAATTGTACACCATCTCACTGATAACACCCTGTAGCAAAGAATCTTCGAGAAACAACTGAATCTTTCTATGTTCTATTTATCTCATTTAGTGACACAGTAATATATGTTTCAGTGTCATGTAGCATGTCACTCATGATGCTGATGTAATCTACTTGGTTCATCAGCACCATAGCACCACCTTTGTCAGGTTTCATTACTCGAATATCTCAATTCTGCCTAATCTTCTTGAATTAAATTATAGTATCTCTTATTGTACTACGTTCCTGGAAAATTTCTGGCATACAGATATTCTCATAACTAGCTATGCAAGGGTGCAATGGCGGGGTTAAATGCACTCTTTTTTTCTAAACTCCTGGTTTAAAAATTCCACCTCTGGTTGGTTCTTAAACATAATTTTAAAATTACTCTTCCTAGTAAAGAGTTTAAGCTCTGTTAGAATTTTAGCTATGTCGCTTTTGCACCCTGGAACAAACTTGAGCCCTTTTTTAAAAAGAGAAAAAAATGTGTTTCTAACCCTTTGAGTTCTGTGCAATTAAAGATGTTAAAACCATCAAGGCTTAACAGTTTCCCATTAAAAGCCTTGATAATTCTGTTAGATCTTAATAACTCCCCTGTTGTTCTTTTTCCAATAATAAGTCACACCCTTGCCCTGCAGTCCTTTATGATTGTGGGTATAAACTAAAAAATCCTGCTGTCCCTTTTTGTTGTTCACAATTCTCTCTGACCTTCTTAAAATGGGATGCTCATCCTCTTGTACCTTACTATCAGTTATGTAATTTCTCCTATTTTGTGAGTAGGGACCTCATTTTTGTCCATCATCTCCTTTTTCTGAGGGAACTCCCCCAGCTACCCCATTTTCCTCACTAGCTATCTAATTTTTCAATTCGCTGATAAGCCTTCGGTAAAGGATATGCTGTTTTATTAACATATTCGTGCTCATCTCTATATATTTTTTTTTCTTTCTAGCCAGGTTATTGTTAACTTCTTCCTCATTTTTTTTCTATAACTCTTATCATACTCACACTCAATATTACTAAAAGACAAATCATTAGTTATTCTAGTGTTCTTAGTAGAAGAAAGATACCCAGACAGTTCCAATAGTAGTAGGAGTAACGGGGTCTTATAAATAATCTACAATCGTATTTAGATACGTTACCAATACATGCAACCTCGTATGAATTGCAGAAGAAGTCATTACTGGGCACATTGCGGGAGCTGCGAAGAGCACTTCTGGCTGACAACAAAGATTGAAACAATATTAATTTCATGAATTTTAACTGTACTTTGACTTAGGAATGGGGTCCATTCCTATCATGGTATTAGAAACCCAAAAGATTTGGAGAAATTAAAAAAAAAAAAAAAAAACGGCAACTTGTGATGATTGCCCCTGGCCAGGTAAAAGAGAAGCGGGAATCAGTGCTGTCTGGACCAAAAGGGAGTCATCATCAAGATTTTGGGTGTGTCCCTCAAGATCTTGTGCAAGACCCTGGGATGTAGTGAAAGAGAAGGATAGGCATCCAGGAACATCCCCTTACAAGAAAAATATGTGTTGTCTAATTCCAAGCCAGTGGACTCAGAAATTCGGAATAGAACTGGGGATGTTGTCTGTTCAAAGGGGAGGCAAAAAGAACTACTTGAGGAGTACCCACCAATGTACAATGTCCAGAAACATCTCTCTGCCAGTATGTGTCCTGTACCTGCTCAGAGAGTCTGCCACAAGATTGTGCTCTGGAGGAATGAAAACTGCCTGAAGAACCAAGTGATGGCAGGCTGCAAAATCTCAAACATGAACAGCCAGGCTACAAAGAAGGTAAGACTTTGTGACCCCCCCCCCCCACGTTGTTGATGTACTACATGACTGTGGTACTGTCTGCAAAAATATTTAGGAGGACTTGGAACCAAGAGGCGGTGAAAGACCTAAAGAACTAGGATGAGAATCCTCATCTTTGATATCAATGTGGTTTGACACCTGTTGATGAGACCACAGACCCTGGAATTTCAAATTGCTGGAGGAAACTCCCCAACCTTGATTGGAAGCATCCGTGTACCGCTCTTGAATAGGAAGAGGATCCTGTAAAGGCAGGCCTTGATTTAGGGAGAACTGCTGAATCCAACAGTAGAGTTCAAAACTGAGAGGGATGGAAGTGGGACTAGAAATTGTAGAGGGTGGCAAGTTGGAGCCAAACAGTTATGAGATACCATTTGAATTTTCTCATGTGGAGTTTAGAAAAAAGATTCATGGGAATGGTGGATGCCACAAACCCCAGGACTCAGAAAAATTCCCTTCTAGGAAGAACTGGTGTAGGAAGAAGAGACAGGAAATAAGCAGTCAAAGTGAGGACCTTTGGATGAGGAAAAGAAGCCAGCATTGGAATGGTCTGAATCCTGCAACCAAAGAGCACTTGGTCATGACAGGGAATCAACCCCTGACTTTTTGAGACTGATAGTGCATTCCAGACTGGCAGGAGAAGCATAGTGAAGTATAGATTCTGAAGCAGAGAACTGATAATGACAGAAACTGTAAACATTTCCTGAAGATAGGGTGAATAGGAATATGGGGGGGGGGGATATCCTTCAAATCCAGGGAGACTACAAGAACATGAGGAAGCAAAAGAGGGTAAAGAGTTTGAAGAGCCAACATCCTGAAGGAAAAATCCTTAAAGTTGTTCAGGTAGGAGAGGTCCAGATTGAGCTTCCATGTCCCCATCCTTTCTGGGAGCAAGAAACATTCTGGAATAGAAACATGTTCCCTGTTGAGACAAGGAAACAGTTTGTATGGTTCCTGTTATATCAAATCCCACAGGATCAGAGGAAAATGAAGAAGCTGGCAAGGAGGAGGCTGAGGGAGACCAGAAAATGCAGGAAGGGACTTGCAAGCCATAAGACAGCAGTATTGGATGATAGAGAGAATCCAAACATATGTGGTCATCAGTTACTAAACAGGGAAGGAAAGGGCAGTGGAATCTGGCCAAAAGGAAGGCAGGCTGTATGCTAGAAAGAGGCAGATTTATCTGGAAAAAGATTTTTGGCCTTTAGAATACCAACTGGGCTTATCTGGGAAAATCCACTTAGAAAAACTCTTAAGCCTAGTAGGTTGTCTTGGCTGCCTATGGACAAAGGAAAATTTTAAAGGACAGTTTCTCTGGAACTTAGGTACAGGAGAAACAAAATGTTAGGATCCTGCATAACATTGCCCGTATCCTGCAGGGTTTTAAGTAATTCTGCAGCAGCAGTGTCAAAATGATTTCTGATTATCTAGAGGAGAATCAGAAAGTTTGTTTTTAATATCCTCAGGCAAAGCCTGCAGCCACAACCAGGAATATCTCTTCATGACAAAGCCTGATGCACCTGCCCTAGAGAAGGCATCATCTACAACACTACCCCCCCCCCCCCCAGCTGGGACAGAAGAGCCAGGGCATACCTAGTCATGTCAGTCTGATAATTAATGGCTCTAAAATCCAATGTAGCAGAAGTGTACCCGTTTTTTCCTCATAACACTCCATAGCACAGCTGACCTTGGTAGAAGGCAGCACCTTGGAACAGGAAAGCAGTTTAGATGACTTATCTGTGGACAGGAAGACATATTTATGATCCTCAGGTACCTTATAAAATCTGTTTGGCTTCTTAAGGGCCAGAGATTGAGAATCAGGTGCCTGAGAAGCTGCTGTAAGTGCGTACAACAGGGCAGTCATGATGGGAGGGACTGCATAAGGTCTGGGTGAGTCCACTTGTAAAAATTCATAGTACCTCTTTAAACCTTTGATACTTGGGGACAATTCCATTTAAAGTATTTCATCATATGGATCACTGTATCCCCAAAGAATCATTTCTCAAAAGGAGAATCAAGGGGAAAAAGAATCCTCTTCATCAGATCCCAAGGTCAAAAGACTGTGTATTTGTGCGGAATATGCTAAGGAGTCTTCATTAGAGTCGAACTCCTCATCAGAACAGTCAGAATCCCTAGGCCTCCTAGATGGGGGGCTTGACCAGGGAACACCGGCAGCAGGGACATGCAATCCTTGTAGAGGTTTCAGAGCCATGAAGGCATTAAACATTCCTTGAGTAAATTCCTGCTACTCTTTGTGAGGATCCTTCACTACAGCAGCCAAATGTTTTGTTTTTTGTCTCTTTTTTTTAATGGAACATCTGCTTTGATAAATCTAAGTGGGTGAGACCTTTGCCTTGATTCAATAAGGGTACTAGGCACCTCCTCCCTGACTAAAATTTGGGGGATCCCCCTAGGTTCTTCAGAAATAATCAGCCATGGCTACCCCTCAACATCTGTATGCACACTCATCCAGTGGATGCTCAGAATGCGCTGTTTTAGCTTTTTACTTTAGAGACTGCTGAACTTCAGTGTGGGTGGATTCTGGTATGATACCCTGGGTTAATTAACTTCAGATGCTGTTTTTCCAAATAAATAGAAAAGAAGACAAATGGCTGTGGAGTATCTTGGGGACAAATGGCTGAAAGATATCACACAAAGTATGGTCGTGTGTAGTACTCAAACAAAAAAGGCACTTATTGTGTCTGTCCTTGTGGAGAATCTACTTCCCACACTCACATTTCCCTTCATGGATGACAGGAATTCAAACTAGAAGGAGAAAAAAGGAATGGAAGGAACCCTAATGGGCCACTTAACTGTAATAGGCTTGGTAAAAAAAACAAGCTCGGCAAACGGTGTGCAGACCAAATTCAGAAATTGCTCTCTGACTAACGGCAAATAAGTTCTGTGGAATAGGTGTCCGTACATCACATATGTAACTCAAACCTTTCACGTAGAACATACTTCTGATGTACAAAGCTGGGAAAGTGTAAAGGCTTTGGTATACTGACCAGACGTTAGCCTATCTTTGGCTGGATATCCCAAGAAAAAAGAATACTGCAACAGTGATATGGAAGGACATCTATCGTATAACTTTTGTATCTGATGTTGTCTCTTCCATCCATTCCTTAACAGATAGGACACAGTACTCATCTACCATAATCTTTGGGAGGCTTCATGGAAGGATATTCCAGATGACAGGCTAACCAAAGGAAGCTATAGACTTTGGAAGCTGTAGACCTGGACTGCAAATCCAACTTATAGTGAAATAAGAAGTGTGGACAGTCAAGCTAGTAGCTGCAGGACAGATGTCATCAACTGGTACTCTGAAGACAGAGGTAGTGGAGGTGGCAAGTGTCCTAGTAGAATGAGTCTTGGAGAAACTCAGGCAAAGATGGTCCGTTCTAATTGCAGACATGGGAAATACATTCAGATAGCCAGCAGGAAAGGGTTACCTTGGACTCCTTTATCTGACTTACCTGATTTTGCTGAAACAAACATGTCTTTATGACATTCTTAATATGATATAAAGCCTAAGCTGACAATATACAACGAGAATTTATCATGCACTCCCCTTAACTGCCAAACTGGTGAAAGAAAACAGAAAGACTGATAGACTAGTTGTGTGATGATTCAGAAGCCACCTTAAGGAGAAAGGACGGATTTGTTTTCAAAGTGACTATCCTTCTGGAAAACCAGGTAAGGAACTTTACAAGAACGTGGTGAGTCAATACTCTTCATGCAGAAGTAACTGCTACCAAAAACAAGAGTATTCCCAGAAAAATCAAACTGACTGTGGCTGCAGGTTCAAGAAGGTATCTCTTCAAAGCCTGCAGAAGAATGGTAATATCCCCAAGGAGGAACAGGATCTGTAAGGAGGAGGAGGTTGCAGAAGGAAAGTGCCCCTTAAGAAGGCCTTAGACAATTTCAGTGAAGCAATGGGTGACTGATTTTCCCCAGTATGAAAATGGGAGATCACTGCCAAGTGAACCTTGTTGGTAGAGTAACTAAAGCCATTGTGAAAAAGAGAGTTCGAAAAGTGTAATACAGCAAGCAGAGGAGCTGAAAGGGGATCTATATTCCAACTAGAAGCCTATATTGAAAATCTTTTCCATTTGCTTTGTAAATCTTCCTGATCAAAGGATTCTGTGAGGAAGTCAGAATGTGTACAACTTGGTATGAAAGCCTGGACTGTCTAACCTTCATTGGAAATGGAGAAACCATGCAGTCAACTTGAGGGCTTCTATGTCTAGGTGAGGTTTCCCAGATGGGTGAGAGAGAAGATCTGGAGCAGGGTCTAGCATCAACAGAGGATGAATCACATGAGACCAAATAAAGGGAAGCCACACCTGTTGAGGCCAAAAGGGATCAATGACAATCACTGTAATCATACTCCACATTGCTTTCTGAAGAAACTTTGGGATGACAGGAGTGGGGAGATCAGCATAAATGAGACGGCTTCCTATTAAACGACCAAAGATGCATTCTTTCGAATGTGTCTTGATCGAACTTGAAAGCACGAAAAGGCAAAACAGCGAAATGGCATATAAGCAAATTCTTTCCCTGGGAAAGAAATTGTTTGGCCGCTTCTAATACTTTGCCGCTTTTGTGACTGTAGTGCGATCTCAGAGTTGGTATAGTTAAGTAGGAGAGGTGTGGGGGGCACAGCCCCCCCACACACACTTTATGTAATGTTTTAAAATTTTTTTTGTTTTGTTTTGTGGAACAGTGATTTTTTTTTTCCCTTGGAAAAAAAATCGCTGTTCTAAGCGTTCGAGATTGTAAACTTTTGGTTACATGAGTTCGATAAATCATCATTAGTTTTTTTAAACGTTCAATGATTTAACATAGACACAATGAGACAGGGGGTGGGGGACAAATGTAGAGCACAGCATCCCTTGGGGACTCCCCCTTTTGGAGGATTAGGTCAAAGTACCTGGTACATTTAGTGCTGGTGGGGGAAGCAAATAGGTTGCAGCAAAGTTAGCCCGAGCAGCTGAAAATCTGATCCGCCACTACCAGACTGAGGACCACTCATTAGGAAGGAAGACCTACTCAACCTGTCCACTAGGACAATGGACTTCCCTGGTTTGTTCATTACTGTCATAAAGAGGTGAAAAGACATTGCCCACTGCCAATCCCATGGCCTCTCAGTACAATAGGTAAGAATGCGTTCCTACTTATTTGCTGATGTACCAGATCACAGACATATTCTCCATACTGATGGTGATCACACCCTAGAGGAGAGTCCGGGAAGGCCAGCAACACTAAGAGGACTACTCTCCTCTCTAGGATATTGATGTGAAGACTGGCCTCTGAAATGGACCACATACCTTGGACAGTCTTTCCCAAAAAATGCCCCCCCACTTAAGTTGAGAAGCATTCATGGTCACTGTGGCATGGGAGAAAGGAAAATAAAATGATGACCATGAGAATCTAGCCACCAATGAAGGCATTTTGCAAATTTTCGTGCAGAATCCTGCACATCTAATTGACCACTGAACTGTGAAGGAACATTGTAGCACCCTCATATAAAGCCCAGTAAGGCAACTACGGTAATGGCCGCTGCCATTTAGCCAAGAAGATGTAAAATCAACCTAGGTGTAGACTTCTGACAGGAAAGTACCACTACTGCTTGCTGCTGAAGTGTGAGAATCCTGGATTACTGGATTACTGTAATTTGGCTATCTGTAACTTGGCATTCAGATGGGCTTCAATGAATTATGTGGTTTGAAGCCATTTAAGCTTAGATGTGGCTGTACTGACAATTATTCTTAGTTGTGAACAAAGATGGAGCAAGGAGTTTGTGGCTTAAAGGATGAACTTCCTGGTAGGGACAGTTATGAGCTAGTCATCCAGCTATGGGAACACTTGGAACACCAGCAGCCTGAGATGAGCTGCAACCATTGTTATGCACATTGTGAACACCCAGGGGACTGTGTTGAGGCTAAAGGGCATGGTTCTATACTACAACTGACTGGCTCACAGTCAGAAGCAGAGAATCCTCCTGGAATGTCTGTCCATCTTTAAGTGGCAGTACCAGTCCTGGAGGTCTATAAAGCACATCCAATCATCCTTAATTAACAATGATAGGATGGACTGAACCATTACCATCTGGAATTTCATCTGTTTCGTGTACTGTTTCCAATGACTGAGGTCCAAAATGGGCCGAAGGTATCTTTTGCACCAAAAAGAACTTAAACTAAACTTTGGTCTGCTGGGACCTCTAAGATGACTTGCTTGTCTAGCAGCTTTTTTATTTCTAATGCAGATGCCTTCCACTGAGATGGTGGCACATAGGGAAGTTTTCTTGAGTACGGGAGTTGAGAAAGAAAGGGAATCATGTAAACTCTGATTATAATATCCTGCACCAAAACATATCCAGTGATGGATGGCCTGACCATGGGGTGCAGGAATAACCATCCCTTGACTGGTTAGACAGTGCAGGAGTTTGACAACCATTCAGGATCACTGAAAAGGCCCATCGGAAAAAGGACCATGAAAGCTTTGATTCTGAGGTCTACCTCTGCAACTGGGGTAACATTCACAATGATTGTTCCCACTTCTGCCTCAGGAGGGGGACATCAGGGATTCAACACCACAAGAATCCAAAGCAATACCTTTGGATTTACAGAACCATAGTTTCTTTGCTCCATTATGGTTTCTTGAGAAGATCATCTTGGGGTAGAAACAGTATTCCTATGGCAGACAAGGCTCACTTTTGGATAACATCTCTAACTTTATTCTAAAAAGGCTGGACCCATCACAGGAAGCATTAATAATAGACATTATAAAGTTTTCTATGCAGTCACAGAGGGACATCCAGGAATGCCATCTAACAACTACATTGGTGCCTGTTGCTCTCGATGTGCCATCAGCCACATTTTATATAAGGCACATTAACATGTTTGACAAGGGCTGAAAGACAGTCAACTGCATTTTACACATTTCTTCTCCTCCACAGACAAAGACCCAGAATGGGATTTGGACAGCTCTAGGTCAAATCCCTCTTAAAAACACGTTTTGTGAGCTAAATAATTCAGCACCTTGATTTCATCACATATGTAACTCAAACCTTTCACGTAGAACATACTTCTGATGTACAAAGCTGGGAAAGTGTAAAGGCTTTGGTATACTGACCAGACGTTAGCCTATCTTTGGCTGGATATCCCAAGAAAAAAGAATACTGCAACAGTGATATGGAAGGACATCTATCGTATAACTTTTGTATCTGATGTTGTCTCTTCCATCCATTCCTTAACAGATAGGACACAGTACTCATCTACCATAATCTTTGGGAGGCTTCATGGAAGGATATTCCAGATGACAGGCTAACCAAAGGAAGCTATAGACTTTGGAAGCTGTAGACCTGGACTGCAAATCCAACTTATAGTGAAATAAGAAGTGTGGACAGTCAAGCTAGTAGCTGCAGGACAGATGTCATCAACTGGTACTCTGAAGACAGAGGTAGTGGAGGTGGCAAGTGTCCTAGTAGAATGAGTCTTGGAGAAACTCAGGCAAAGATGGTCCCTTCTAATTGCAGACATGGGAAATACATTCAGATAGCCAGCAGGAAAGGGTTACCTTGGACTCCTTTATCTGACTTACCTTATTTTGCTGAAACAAACATGTCTTTATGACATTCTTAGTATGATATAAAGCCTAAGCTGACAATATACAACGAGAATTTATTATGCACTCCCCTTAACTGCCAAACTGGTGAAAGAAAACAGAAAGACTGATAGACTAGTTGTGTGATGATTCAGAAGCCACCTTAAGGAGAAAGGACGGATTTGTTTTCAAAGTGACTATCCTTCTGGAAAACCAGGTAAGGAACTTTACAAGAACGTGGTGAGTCAATACTCTTCATGCAGAAGTAACTGCTACCAAAAACAAGAGTATTCCCAGAAAAATCAAACTGACTGTGGCTGCAGGTTCAAGAAGGTATCTCTTCAAAGCCTGCAGAAGAATGGTAATATCCCCAAGGAGGAACAGGATCTGTAAGGAGGAGGAGGTTGCAGAAGGAAAGTGCCCCTTAAGAAGGCCTTAGACAATTTCAGTGAAGCAATGGGTGACTGATTTTCCCCAGTATGAAAATGGGAGATCACTGCCAAGTGAACCTTGTTGGTAGAGTAACTAAAGCCATTGTGAAAAAGAGAGTTCGAAAAGTGTAATACAGCAAGCAGAGGAGCTGAAAGGGGATCTATATTCCAACTAGAAGCCTATATTGAAAATCTTTTCCATTTGCTTTGTAAATCTTCCTGATCAAAGGATTCTGTGAGGAAGTCAGAATGTGTACAACTTGGTATGAAAGCCTGGACTGTCTAACCTTCATTGGAAATGGAGAAACCATGCAGTCAACTTGAGGGCTTCTATGTCTAGGTGAGGTTTCCCAGATGGGTGAGAGAGAAGATCTGGAGCAGGGTCTAGCATCAACAGAGGATGAATCACATGAGACCAAATAAAGGGAAGCCACACCTGTTGAGGCCAAAAGGGATCAATGACAATCACTGTAATCATACTCCACATTGCTTTCTGAAGAAACTTTGGGATGACAGGAGTGGGGAGATCAGCATAAATGAGACGGCTTCCTATTAAACGACCAAAGATGCATTCTTTCGAATGTGTCTTGATCGAACTTGAAAGCACGAAAAGGCAAAACAGCGAAATGGCATATAAGCAAATTCTTTCCCTGGGAAAGAAATTGTTTGGCCGCTTCTAATACTTTGCCGCTTTTGTGACTGTAGTGCGATCTCAGAGTTGGTATAGTTAAGTAGGAGAGGTGTAGGGCACAGCCCCCCCACACACACTTTATGTAATGTTTTAAAATTTTTTTTGTTTTGTTTTGTGGAACAGTGATTTTTTTTTTCCCTTGGAAAAAAAATCGCTGTTCTAAGCGTTCGAGATTGTAAACTTTTGGTTACATGAGTTCGATAAATCATCATTAGTTTTTTTAAACGTTCAATGATTTAACATAGACACAATGAGACAGGGGGTGGGGGACAAATGTAGAGCACAGCATCCCTTGGGGACTCCCCCTTTTGGAGGATTAGGTCAAAGTACCTGGTACATTTAGTGCTGGTGGGGGAAGCAAATAGGTTGCAGCAAAGTTAGCCCGAGCAGCTGAAAATCTGATCCGCCACTACCAGACTGAGGACCACTCATTAGGAAGGAAGACCTACTCAACCTGTCCACTAGGACAATGGACTTCCCTGGTTTGTTCATTACTGTCATAAAGAGGTGAAAAGACATTGCCCACTGCCAATCCCATGGCCTCTCAGTACAATAGGTAAGAATGCGTTCCTACTTATTTGCTGATGTACCAGATCACAGACATATTCTCCATACTGATGGTGATCACACCCTAGAGGAGAGTCCGGGAAGGCCAGCAACACTAAGAGGACTACTCTCCTCTCTAGGATATTGATGTGAAGACTGGCCTCTGAAATGGACCACATACCTTGGACAGTCTTTCCCAAAAAATGCCCCCCCACTTAAGTTGAGAAGCATTCATGGTCACTGTGGCATGGGAGAAAGGAAAATAAAATGATGACCATGAGAATCTAGCCACCAATGAAGGCATTTTGCAAATTTTCGTGCAGAATCCTGCACATCTAATTGACCACTGAACTGTGAAGGAACATTGTAGCACCCTCATATAAAGCCCAGTAAGGCAACTACGGTAATGGCCGCTGCCATTTAGCCAAGAAGATGTAAAATCAACCTAGGTGTAGACTTCTGACAGGAAAGTACCACTACTGCTTGCTGCTGAAGTGTGAGAATCCTGGATTACTGTAATTTGGCTATCTGTAACTTGGCATTCAGATGGGCTTCAATGAATTATGTGGTTTGAAGCCATTTAAGCTTAGATGTGGCTGTACTGACAATTATTCTTAGTTGTGAACAAAGATGGAGCAAGGAGTTTGTGGCTTAAAGGATGAACTTCCTGGTAGGGGCAGTTATGAGCTAGTCATCCAGCTATGGGAACACTTGGAACACCAGCAGCCTGAGATGAGCTGCAACCATTGTTATGCACATTGTGAACACCCAGGGGACTGTGTTGAGGCTAAAGGGCATGGTTCTATACTACAACTGACTGGCTCACAGTCAGAAGCAGAGAATCCTCCTGGAATGTCTGTCCATCTTTAAGTGGCAGTACCAGTCCTGGAGGTCTATAAAGCACATCCAATCATCCTTAATTAACAATGATAGGATGGACTGAACCATTACCATCTGGAATTTCATCTGTTTCGTGTACTGTTTCCAATGACTGAGGTCCAAAATGGGCCGAAGGTATCTTTTGCACCAAAAAGAACTTAAACTAAACTTTGGTCTGCTGGGACCTCTAAGATGACTTGCTTGTCTAGCAGCTTTTTTATTTCTAATGCAGATGCCTTCCACTGAGATGGTGGCACATAGGGAAGTTTTCTTGAGTACGGGAGTTGAGAAAGAAAGGGAATCATGTAAACTCTGATTATAATATCCTGCACCAAAACATATCCAGTGATGGATGGCCTGACCATGGGGTGCAGGAATAACCATCCCTTGACTGGTTAGACAGTGCAGGAGTTTGACAACCATTCAGGATCACTGAAAAGGCCCATCGGAAAAAGGACCATGAAAGCTTTGATTCTGAGGTCTACCTCTGCAACTGGGGTAACATTCACAATGATTGTTCCCACTTCTGCCTCAGGAGGGGGACATCAGGGATTCAACACCACAAGAATCCAAAGCAATACCTTTGGATTTACAGAACCATAGTTTCTTTGCTCCATTATGGTTTCTTGAGAAGATCATCTTGGGGTAGAAACAGTATTCCTATGGCAGACAAGGCTCACTTTTGGATAACATCTCTAACTTTATTCTAAAAAGGCTGGACCCATCACAGGAAGCATTAATAATAGACATTATAAAGTTTTCTATGCAGTCACAGAGGGACATCCAGGAATGCCATCTAACAACTACATTGGTGCCTGTTGCTCTCGATGTGCCATCAGCCACATTTTATATAAGGCACATTAACATGTTTGACAAGGGCTGAAAGACAGTCAACTGCATTTTACACATTTCTTCTCCTCCACAGACAAAGACCCAGAATGGGATTTGGACAGCTCTAGGTCAAATCCCTCTTAAAAACACGTTTTGTGAGCTAAATAATTCAGCACCTTGATTTCAAAGGTTGCTGAAGCATGCACCTAGCTCGCAAACCTGTACAATGTCCTGGACTCCTTGTTAGGGGGATGGAGAGTAAAGCCCTCTTCCACTGTCACCACCATGGAATCCAGTGTGGGACCCTTGCATCAAAATGGACTGTCTTTAGGGAATACTAATAACTTGTCCAGCTTCTGAAGGACAGGTTTTGACTACATGTGATTCTTTACATGCCCACTTTGAAACCAGATCAACCAATTCATCCATGGGAAGGACCACCTAAGAGGCAGGTGAGCCAGCCCCAAAGATCTCAAGGAATATGTATTCTACCTGGGTGGACCATCCACCTTTCTGCCTGATAATATTTAGAATCTCACCAAAGGAGACATTCTCAAGGGGGGGATCTGGGGGAACCCTCCCCCTTGATGGAAATCAGTATGCTCTGTCAAAGTATCTGCCTCCTCTTGCACAAATGTTTCTGGTACCCTCTCCAGTGGGGTGGTCCGTGCAGGATTACATAGCCAGTGGAGAATAAACTATGTGAACTGTCCTGAGACTCTTGAAGAGTTGGCTGCCCTGATGCAACAGAATATGAAGGACAAGGACCTGAACAGCTCTGCAGGGGCAAGGGCAGATCTGAGCTGGAATGGGAAGCTTGCTCTCTAGACTGAGACCGTATGCGTTCCACGACCATAAAGGCTTAAGGCAAAAAAATAACCCACAGAGCATCTCGATAGGATCCAAGAATTCCAACTCAGGCTGGCCTCAATGAACAGTCTAATCTGGCTCCCAGGCTGATGCCAGTATTGTGCTGTCCAGTGCCAATGCACCGAGAGGAAGGGCTGGTTCCAATAACTTCAGAGTAGAGTCAGACCCCACTGAGCTGATGCTGATACCTTGGGCTCTGAAATCCGTTGAGATCTGAGGCACTCAGAGTCAAATGGATCACAGACACTGTTGGCATTGATGACAATCAAGCTTTTGAATCTGAGACAAACAAACTTCAGAATACTTGGACCCGAAAAAACAAGTCCAAGGGTATGATTGGGAAAGGAGCTACAATCTGATGTGGGGATGGACTGAGGCTAGAGGCTCTGACAGGGGATGGAGCTTCCTCACACTTCTATCAATGTCCCCTTCAGATAGGCTTCTGGAGGCTGACACAGATCTTAGGGATGAAGCCATGGAAGGAGATCTGGATGTAATATGAAAGGATCTTTCTTGAAGGAAACATAATTGAAGCCTAGGAGATACAGCCTCCAGTGAGAATCACGTCTTTAAGGGTGAAGGAGTGAGGGGTCCAGTTGTTACAGGCTCTGGAACTGTATCATGGTCCGAAGGTTTCTGTAATATCGCAGCCAGGCTTGAGGGACCAGACCAATCCAGAGAACATTTCATTGGCTCATTGTGCCTCTCATCTTTATCCTTAGACTTTTCAGAATTCTTATTGTCCCCAGTCTACTAAATAACTTTCTTGGAGGCATGGGAAAATGAAGAATGTGGAAGGGGAACTTCTCCTTCTGTAGCAGGGAGAAGCCCCTTAAGTGATAGTTGTTTCTTCTCTCTATCAAAGCCCTGGTTCCAAAAGCAGTGCAAACTGAACACTCATCATCTAAATGGGAGGCCCCTAAACAATATGTACACTTAGCATTCAGAATTTTATGGCCACAACCCACACACTTTTTAAAACCAGAAGATTTTTCTGCCATAATGACACGCACTTCATCATCAACAACAACTATAACAACAACCACAAGAGACGGACAGCAATTGCAACAACTAGTGTTTTTACTAAAATATAGTTCAAAGGAACCTAAATGTGAGTAAATCTCAAACAGATCCCAAGCAGATGGGAAAGAAGATACATGAAGAAAAAAACTGGAAAGTCTTACATAAGTCGCAGAGTATCTCAAAGGGAAAAAGAAAAATCCAAAAAAGCAACTTAGCAGTCACCCAATCACTGATCCAAGAGATCACGTCTGAGGCAAAGGAGCAACAAATGAGATATGAGGTATTTTGTACCAAGAGAGGATTTTGGGTAAGCGGAGGAGCCTGAAGCTTGGATCCAAAGTCTGCGAGTGGCTGAAGTCAGATTATAGTCTGATCCAGTAACCCATTCATTGAAGAAAGGACAGAAGAGGCAACACTGGATCCAAAAGTTAATATAGCTGGAGCAGAAAGATGGTGTAGCTCTAATTCCAATGTGCATGTAACAGCAAAGAAGCCATGCTTGTTAAAAGGATGATCTGGAGTCAGACTGGAAGTACAGATACTCTCACATGTTACAATGTACCCAACTTGCACATCATGAATCAATATTTGAAGTGCTCTCTGTCTTTCTGCTCACAAGTCCAGTACTTCATCATGGATAATAATGTGTGGTCCCACAGACAGAAATACCAGGAACTCCAAGTCTGTTAACAACTCTGTTGGTGGATCCCCTTCATAGCCTTCCATTCCTGAGTCAGGTAGGCTCCATTGCTAAACTCACACACAGACATGTTAGTGACCCTTCTGTGTATTTGTACTTTCTGTTTTGGCCACTGACTTCTTTTATCCACTATAAAAATCCCACCAGACATGTTCACAGAAGGCCTGTTCTTCTCTTTCATAATGGAGCAACCACTAATGATGTTCAAGGATTGCGTGCAGCTAAATGTCATTCTCTACTTAGGTGAATCTCCCCTCCCAGTATTCATCAGTCAGTCATGACAGCCTGTAATACTGACAAGCCAAGACACAAGTTGAAAGAACCAACAAATCCAAAAACAGAAAAAACGGACTCCTTGTACCAGCAGAAGGTTCTTAACGCTTATTTTATTTTAAAGTGCAAAGCGTTAACCAACGTGGCTTCTTCAGAGAATTACAAGAACTTTAGCTTTGCTAACACTTTTATATTGCTTGGAGGCATGGGAAAATGAAGAATGTGGAAGGGAACTTCTCCTTCTGTAGCAGGAGAAGCCCCTTAAGTGATAGTTGTTTCTTCTCTCTATCAAAGCCCTGGTTCCAAAAGCAGTGCAAACTGAACACTCATCATCTAAATGGGAGGCCCTAAACAATATGTACACTTAGCATTCAGAATTTTATGGCCACAACCCACACACTTTTTTAAACCAGAAGATTTTTCTGCCATAATGACACGCACTTCATCATCAACAACAACTATAACAACAACCACAAGAGACGGACAGCAATTGCAACAACTAGTGTTTTTACTAAAATATAGTTCAAAGGAACCTAAATGTGAGTAAATCTCAAACAGATCCCAAGCAGATGGGAAAGAAGATACATGAAGAAAAAAACTGGAAAGTCTTACATAAGTCGCAGAGTATCTCAAAGGGAAAAAGAAAAATCCAAAAAAGCAACTTAGCAGTCACCCAATCACTGATCCAAGAGATCACGTCTGAGGCAAAGGAGCAACAAATGAGATATGAGGTATTTTGTACCAAGAGAGGATTTTGGGTGGCGGAGGAGCCTGAAGCTTGGATCCAAAGTCTGCGAGTGGCTGAAGTCAGATTATAGTCTGATCCAGTAACCCATTCATTGAAGAAAGGACAGAAGAGGCAACACTGGATCCAAAAGTTAATATAGCTGGAGCAGAAAGATGGTGTAGCTCTAATTCCAATGTGCATGTAACAGCAAAGAAGCCATGCTTGTTAAAAGGATGATCTGGAGTCAGACTGGAAGTACAGATACTCTCACATGTTACAATGTACCCAACTTGCACATCATGAATCAATATTTGAAGTGCTCTCTGTCTTTCTGCTCACAAGTCCAGTACTTCATCATGGATAATAATGTGTGGTCCCACAGACAGAAATACCAGGAACTCCAAGTCTGTTAACAACTCTGTTGGTGGATCCCCCTTCATAGCCTTCCATTCCTGAGTCAGGTAGGCTCCATTGCTAAACTCACACACAGACATGTTAGTGACCCTTCTGTGTATTTGTACTTTCTGTTTTGGCCACTGACTTCTTTTATCCACTATAAAAATCCCACCAGACATGTTCACAGAAGGCCTGTTCTTCTCTTTCATAATGGAGCAACCACTAATGATGTTCAAGGATTGCGTGCAGCTAAATGTCATTCTCTACTTAGGTGAATCTCCCCTCCCAGTATTCATCAGTCAGTCATGACAGCCTGTAATGTAAAAAAAAATTATGCAAGCCTACCTCGGTAACACAAGGATATGTCTACTGTGCACATGGCATATGTTATGTACCGCCTACAATGCAGCATGAGCCACCTGTACAGCTGCCACTGGTTTTATAGCAGGCAGTATGTAATGCTTATAGGTATTGCTTGGACACATGAAGAATGGCCACATTACCATGCAAAGGAAGCCACACAGAAATATATAGCTGTCTGGAGTATGTCATGTGTTGTGTGCATCTGTGAGCCACAACAGAACACATACTACCTGTACCTAAACTGCGGATTGGTACATGTGCTTTCAATGAATTTCTTGTTAATGCGTTCCAGCTCAGGAGCAGATTTATGAGTACTGTCATCATACAAATAAATTCAGAATAACATAACTGCCACAATTCTAAAGTGGTAGATGCAATACTAATGCATATGGCCTGACCCAGCCTCTTTGTATAGGCTGGCTTGCTAACCCACATGCACAAAGGACATGCTCATGGTATCCTCACATTCTATAATTGCAAATATATGCTCATTTCAGCATGCCCATACATTCTGTCCACTGTTATGCATTGCGCAACATACAAGGGCAGTTTGCTCATTATCATCCTGTGGAAATTGCCACAGAGCAAAAGATCCTACAGCATACAGGGCATGCATTCCCAGAACCCCAACATACTGCATGTGTATCAGTCCAGTGACTGCTTATTTATTAGCCACTTGTTACTGGCATACCCATTCCATTCATAAATTACATCAGCTCCCATAATACATATTGGCTTATGTTACACTGGTTGCCCTTTGACAGCTACCTGTGTTACCACCAGTGTCATGTCCACAATTGATACATTGCAGTGACATCATATGTCTACTGGCCTACATTTTTAGTAACTTTTTCCATATTCACACAGCCTATCTTCCCCTTGTCCCACATGAAATACCCACAGGGGCACACCCACACATATCCTCCATGGTCTTATGCCCAACAACACAATGTTCCCATTGTTGTCACTCCAAGCTACTGCACATCAGTATGCATATCTTTCAGCAAAAACAAATTCTGAACCTGCTCAGCAATATGGCTCCAACACAATCACGGGAGAGCAACCTGCAGGTGTCCTCAGTGGCCACTGGCAGTCAATCACCACTACCCAGCACTAGCTGGAGGCAGTTAAGGTGTAGTTTGTGGACTTGAAGCTTGATGCTTGCATTGCCTGAAAAAATTCCTTCTGCAACTTGCACAGTTGCACTGCTGCTTGGTACTGTCTTCTGTGCCATCAGAAGAAAAACACAGTGAGGAAGGCAGCCACAGTAGTGAGTGGCCTCCACCTGTGTTATGCTTAAGGAAGCACAATCAGTAGCAGGGGACCCTGCCTATTCCCAATATGGTGTTCCCCTTCTTTCTCCTGTTTGTTGCCCAGTCCTCCCCATCACCACTTGTCCTGCTCTGGCAGTAGGAGTACATATCCACTGCCCCCCCCCAACATTGTCTCCCCTATTGGTCTTTGTGTTTTATGCTTGTTCATATGGCCCTGCTTCTATACCTCTACCCATTTTCCATTCCTTACCTTCAACTTACATTCTTCTGCATGCACCCTTTGTTAAACAAATGAAAACTGGATACTTTTCCCAGAGAGAAAGTACACCCTCCCTTCACCTTCCCACCCCAATTTCCTTTCTTGTGTTCTTCTGTATGGTCCTCTACTTGTTTTTGCTTTTCTTGACTTTCCTTTATTCCCACTTGTTACACCAGCAGAATGCAAAACACTTAATAGGGACTTTACTGTGAGCCACTCAGCAACTTTCATAGCAATGTGATGTTGCACTTGTGGATGTGCGCTCTCATGAATGCAAAATGCACACTTCTTGTCCTCAATATTTCTGCAGCCATACCTGCAAACACCACTCTCTTCATCAGTACTGTTCTTTCTGTGAGCAGTTTCTTTTTAATAAGTTAAGGTCAAGGCATTAAATTCAACTTTCTTAATCTATAACTTTCGTATAGTTTATCTTTTAAACATTTTTATTGTCAGACTGGCAGTTGAGGACTGATCTCCTTTCCAAAATATCTGATCAAAGATTATACTGTCAACAGAGTGAAACAAAACTAGGAACCACTCTCCACCAACGGATTGGTAAAGAAACGACAGAAAACCAAAAAAATAAAAACATTCACAACTATACACAGTGACTTGGATACTGAGGAGAAATTAAGTAAAATAAATTCCAAGCTATACGCATGTTTCAAAAAATAGTCTTGGATTGTTATTAAATAAGAAGTTATGTACTCACCATAACGTTCCATCTGAGTAGGTTGCTTCATTTGTCTGCAACCTGTGGGTCTTGGATCCGATATCGGATCTGAGCCGGCAACTTGTTTCAAGCTAATGGATCCGAGCTCCTAGCTCCTCCCCTCACCCATAATCCCCTGCTAACCCTCCATGACCTCAGATCGAGTTTGCCCCTCAATATATACCCAAAACGGGTATCCAACTAAGAAAGATCCGAAGAAGGCCAGGGGGAAGGAGGGGGGGATGGTTGCAGACAAATTAAGCTACCTACTCAGATGGAACGTTATGGTGAGTACATAACTTCTTAATCTGAAGTAGGGAGTTCATTTGTCAGAAACCTGTGGGACAGAGTCCCCAGCTACCTGAACCTTGGGTGGCCATCATGGAAGGATATTGCGAAGCACCGCAGAGCCAAAGGATGCTCTCCCTCTAGAAATCACGTCCAGTTTGTAGTGGTTAATAAAGGTATGAGATGAGGCCGAAGTGGCTGCCGAACAAATATCATCCAATGGGACTCTAGACTTGAAGGCTGCAGTAGTAGAGATGGAACGAGTGGAATGTGCGAACTCCTTCAGGTGCGGGTCTCCCAGAGGCTTGACGCCAATAGGATACATTGAGAAATCCAGCGTGATAGAGATACTTTTGATATTGCTTTCCCCAAATTAAATTTGGCAAAGGAAATGAACAGCTGGTCGGATTGTCTATGACCAGCTGTTCTATGAGTATAAAAACGTAGCTGCCTATGAACATCTAATGAGTGCAGCTTGTACTCTCCTTTATTCTGATAGTTAGGGAAGAAAACCGGTAAATTTATGGATTGATTTATATTGGTTTCTGATGCTATTTTGGGAAGAAAAGAGGGATTGATCCTGAGGTACACTCTGTCCAGGTGAAAGATCAAATAAGGAGGCTTCACAGAGAGAGCTTGAAGCTCCGAAACTCTTTTTGCAGAAGTGATGGCTACAAGGAATGCTGTTTTCCAGGACAAGAATTTGAGATCTACTGAAGCAGCGGGTTCAAAAGGTGGAGCAGTCAAGGCTTGAAGAACTAGTGAAAGATCCCACAGTGGTACGGCTTCTTTTATAGGGGGTCTAAGTAAGAAGGTGCCCTTGAGAAAGGTTTTACACAACTTGGCCAACATCACAGGCCCTGTATCATGTCCCACATGGTAATGTGAGATGGCAGCCAATTGCACTTTGACGGTTGAGCAGCTAGCGCCTTCCTGAAAAAGTTTGGTTAAGAAGTCTAATATGGATGGAAGAGGAGCCGTAAAGGGATCTAGATCATGATGCTCTGCCCAGATGGAGAAACGTTTCCATTTACTGCGGTACACTTTCCTGGTGGAGGGCTTATGCGTTGCCACAAGGATGGCTTTGACTGGTGAAGAGATACCGGGAGTCCTAACTAGGAGTGGAACTGGAGCAACAAAGTTGTCAGTTACAGACTGTCCAGATTTGGGGTTGGTAAGTCCGACGGATGGGAGATTAGATCCGGACTGGGATCCAGAATCCAAGGAGGATTCACTAGGTGAGACCACAGGTAAGGGAACCAAATTTGCAGAGGCCAGAATGGGGCAATGAGGATCATCCTGCTCCCCAACTGCGAGGCTTTCTGTAAGAGTTGCAGCATCAGTGGTAGAGGAGGATAGGCATAAAGTAGACCAGGTGGCCAAGCATGCACCAGAGCGTCTCTTGGAGTTTCCCATGGAGGAGGAATCAGAGCGAAGAAATTGCTGCATTTGGTGTTTGAGGGAGACGCAAAAAGATTGCAGCAGGGTTGCCCCCATATGGCGAATATCTGCTTCGCTACTAGTGGATTGAGAGACCACTCGTACAGGGTAAGAAGGGTGCGACTGAGTTTGTCCGCTAGGATGTTGGTCTGCCCCGGAATGTGCGTTGCAATCAGAAAGCGGTTGGTGGAGATCGCCCATTCCCACACTCTCATGGATTTGCGGCATAGAGGGTAAGATCTGGTTCCCCCCTGTTTGTTGATGTACCAGACAACCGACATGTTGTCCAACTGAATTGCAATCGTTCCTATGGGGAGGAGATTCTGAAGTGCTAGCAACGCGTAGAGCACCGCTCTCATCTCCAGAACGTTGATATGCAGGGAGGTCTCTGTGTCATTCCACGTGCCTTGGACCGTCCTGCCTGAATAATGCCCCCCCCCCACCCGAGGCGGGAGGTGTCCGTGGTCACCGTGGCGAGAGGGGGAGAGGTGCAGAAGGGACAGCCCGTATGGAGGTCCGAAGCATGGAGCCACCATAACAGAGCCCTCCTGCAAGCCTTGCTGATAGCAATGGGGTGGTGAAGAGGAAGGGACAGAAAGGACCATTGCACTAGAAGGGTCCATTGCAGTACCCGCATGTTCAGACGGGCGCATGGAAGGAGCGTAATCGCTGCTGCCATGGAGCCCAGTGCCCTCAGGACCAATTCCGCCTGTGGGGGTCTCTGACTGGAGGATAGCCCGCACATGGAGTTGCAAATTCCGAATTCTCTCGGACGTTAGAAAGGCTCGTAGTTCTCTGGTGTCTATTCTGGCTCCTATGAATTCTATGACTTGTGTTGGATCCAGAAGGGATTTATCGGCATTGATGGTGACGCCTAACTGCGGGGCTAGGCGGAGAAAGAAATCTCTGGCTGAGCAAAGTAGATGCCTTGTTGGGGCGGTCAGGAGCCAGTCGTCCAGGTACGGAAAGACCTGTATTCCCTGGAGTCTCAGATGGGCCGCAATCACTGCTAATACCTTGGTGAACACCCTGGGGGCTGTGGTGAGGCCAAAGGGAAGGACCCTGAACTGGTAGTGACTGGCTCCCAGCCGGAAGAGGAGGAACCTCCTGGATCGTCTGTCCATTAGAATGTGGTAGTACGCATCCTTGCGGTCTATAGAGCACATCCAATTGTTCTTCCTTAGAAGGGGAGAATAGATTGAAGAGTGACCATTCGGAATTTTTCCTTGGTTACCGAAAGGTTCAAGAGGGAAAGGTCTAGAATCGGTCTCAAGTCCCCCGTCTTTTTTGGCACCAAAAAGAACCTGGAGTAGAACCCTAATCTGAGCAGGTCTTGGGGGATGGGCTGGATGGCTCTTTTTCTTAGCAGCTGCTGAATTTCTGCGGCTGCAGCCTCCCTCTGATCGGGTGGTACATCGGGGAGGTTCTTGAATTTGGGGACATGGGGTAATGGTATTTTGTACTCTCTGGATATAATACGAAGCACCCAGTGGTCTGTCGTGATGGACTCCCATGCCGCTAGGTGCTCTGAGAAGCGCCCCCCGACTGCCTCCAGAGTGGAGCAGCTGGGCAACCCTTCAGGGCTGCTGCGTGGGCCGTTCAGAGAAGGGTTTTCTGGACCCAAAGTTTCTCAGAGCCCCTCTGCCCCTGGGGTGGCGTCCTCCCTGTCCTTCTCTGCCACGGAAGGACTGGTTGTCCGGAGCAGGTTGGGAATGTTGCGATTTTCCAGAACCACATCTTCTTCTGACCCTTTTGCTTCTTCGAAAAGGACCGCTGGTGAGCAGAGAAGCGGACTCCGATGGCAGACAACGTCTTCCCGTCCTTCTCGCTCTGGACAAGTGTCTCGCAAACCATTTTGCCAAACAGGGCAGAACCATTGAAAGGGGCATTCACAAAAGACGCTTTAAAAGGCTCCGCAAAGTCACAATGACGGAGCCAGGCCTGATGTCTCATGACTAGGCCTGCTCCGCTAGCCCTAGTGGCTCCCTCGGTGGCGTGGGACAATAGCCGCATGGAGGTATTTGAAATTGATCTCAGAGTGGCCATTCGGGTGGAGTACAATTGCTTGTCCTCTGCCGACATGGACTCAGGGGGGGAGGCAGCGTATTCTTTGATAAGATCCCGCTGCATCCTGATGACATGTGCCATATAGTTCAGAGACCTTACCAAGAAGGTCGCTGAACTAAAAACTCGCTTCCCTAAGCGGTCCATCGAGCGGGACTCCTTGCTCGGTGGATGGACTGAGGGGCTCTCCTGAGCTAGTTCCCTCTTCGTGGCAGCCGCCGTCAACATCTACGGGGGGGCCCTTGCTCCAGTGAGACCGGTCTGAGGGGGGACTTAGTATTCTGTCCGGGCGTTTTGGTATTGGCTCCACGGTGTCCAGATCCTTCCACGCCCAGGTGGTAATGAGGTCCACCAAGGGGTCGGCCAGAGGGGACACCCAAGAGGTAGACGGGCCTGCTTCAAATGCCTCCAGAAACATGGACTCATCAGAGGAAGACTTGGGGGCAGACCACCCACCTCTGATCCTCAGCATCTCCATGATGTCTCCAAAGGAGACATCCTCAGGGGGTGATCTTGGGGAGCCTTCCCCTTCCTCCAAGTCTGTGTCCTCAGTTAAGGACTCAGGGGAGTCCACATGCCTCCTCTTGCACTTATGCTTGCGGGGCACTTCCTCGGGGGGGGCTGTCCGAGGAGGCCTCGCCAACAACATCCTGTTCCAAAGCAGGCTGCCCCTTTGGCCGGGTGATGGAAGCCTGGCCCAGCAGAGAGGGAGGAGCCGAGACAAGGACCGGGGGTCCGGATGCTCTCAACAGAGCCCTCTCCACAACATCGAAAGCCGAGGGGGAACCACTCTCTCTGGGCTCCGAGAGTCGGCTCCCACTCGGATCCGATGAAAGGATCGGAACCGTCACCGAGGCCATCGGATCCGAAGGACCAGCGCGCTCTGACCTGGATGGAGCCGAAGGCACACTGAATCCTTCAGATCCGAAGCTCGGGCCACGGCTCCGAGAGGTCGGATCCGACCCTGCCCTCGAGCCTGTCGGAGCCGACCCACCCCCGGCTCCAACGCTGCTCGGCTCCGAACGCTCCAAACCTGGATAGCGGGTCGGAGAAGGAGCAATAGGATGGAAAAAAGGCGTCGAGCTCCCCCCCGAAGGGGGGGAGGCAAGAGCACTCCCATCTGCAGCTGGGCCTGGATGAACCTTCGCATCATCCGGTCCAAGTCTGCATCAGACATACTGAAAGTCAATCTCGAAGAGGTCACCGAGGTAGGCCTGGAATGCTGCCTCGAAGCCCTCGATGGAGATCGGGCCTCCATCTCCTCGGGCCCTGGGGAGAAACAAGGGGATCAGAGCCGAGGAGGAGGAGACCTAGAAGCAGTGGAGGGAGAAGCCCGCTTAGCTGGCGGGGACGAAGCGGAGGTCTCGGCCCGCCGCTTGTGGTGCTTCTCCCTCCATTTCTCCCTCCTGGCCTCCCTGTCCTCCGGCGCTTTAGCAGGAGTTTGAGTCCTGGCCGGAGGAAGGGGGGCAGGAATGGCAGCAACCACAGCCTGTGGTGGAGCCACGGGAGCAGAGGAGGCCGGAACTGAGGCGGGGGTAAAAGTCCCGCCAAGACCAGCTTCGACCTCCGCTCTTTCAGTGCCCTGGGGTTGAACGCTGCACAAATGGTACAGCCTGAGGTGAGGTGTTCAACCCCAAGGCACCGAACGCACCGAGTGTGGCCATCAGCCGGAGAGAGCTTATGGCCTCACTCGGTACATTTAGAAAAAATGGCTTTTGGGGCCTCAGCCATACTTAAAAGAAAAGTAATGTTACACACACACACACACACACACACACACACACACACACACACACACACACACACACACACACACACACACACACATACACACACACACACACACACACACACATACACACACACACAGGCCCCAAAAAGTACAGTTTTGTACCTACCATAAATGTAGATGTCCGATAGGTATGCATCTGCAGTCATAACATATGGGTTGTCCTGCCTCAGGCAGCCCTCGGTCGGCCGGATTCCAAAGTCTGGGTCTGGCCTCGGCTGATGTCGCACTTCACCCAACGTCATAGCTCCTGGGGTATAAAGGCATCAGCCGACGCCATTTTCCGCAGTGTTTCTTGCCCCAGATGCCAGGTGCCCTCTAGGAAGGCTAAATTTGGATAAATGCTGAAAATTCCAAACAGTAGCAAACAAAATATATATATATATATATATATATATATATATATATATATATACATATATACATACAAACAAATACACCATAATAGATTCCCCCAGCTAGCTGAAAGAGGGGTAAGCACCCTAGGAATACCACAGAGGGGAAGGAGGGTGGGTAATCCTGACTGCAGATGCATACCTATCGGACATCTACATTTATGGTAGGTACAAAACTGTACTATGTCCTTCAAGGATGCATCTGCAGTCATAACATATGGGTAGAATACCATAGCCAAACTGGGGGAGGACGCACTAAGATAAGGATGGTGTAGTTAAGATCCCTTGTAAAACTGCAGTTGCAAAGCCTGCTCGGGATCTGGAGTATAAAGGAAGATTGTAATGCTTGGCAAATGTATGCACGGAGCTCCAAGTAGCAGCTTCTAAAATGTCTTTGGTAGCCACTCCTCGTAGAAAAGCTGTAGTGGTGGCTGTAGCCCTTGTGGAGTGAGGCCTGATATTTTCAGGAGTTGTCTTTCCATGAAAAGAGTAACAGAATCGAATGCAATTTCCTATCCATTTTGAAATTGTCTGTTTGGAAATTGCTTTTCCTTGCACTCCTGTTGCATATGCTACCAGAAGCTGGTCAGTTTTTCTGCTGGTCTTAGTTCTGTCCAGGTAGTAGCACAGTTGTCTATGTACATCTAAGGTGTGTAGTAGCTTTTCCCCCCTGTTCTGTGGGTTAGGGAAGAATGTAGGTAAATGAATAGCTTGGTTCAAGGATACCCTGGATACCACCTTTGGCATGAAAGTAGGCCTGGTTCTCAGAGACACTCTATCCTGGTGAAAGATAAGGAAAGGCTGTACTGCCATTAATGCCTGTAACTCAGATACCCTTCTTGCTGAAGTGATTGCTAGAAGGAAGGCAGTTTTCCAAGATAAGAACTGTAGGTCTGCTGATGCAGCTGGTTCAAAAGGGGGGAGTGTTAATTTTTCCAGCACAAAATTGAGATCCCATGCAGGCAGAGGTGGTTTCTTTGGAGGTTTTACATTTTTGATCCCTCTTAGAAATTGTCTGAGGAGAGGATGAGAGAAGATAGGAGGATCCATGTTGTACTCTGCTGAAATTGCTGAAGCATGAATCTTAATGGAAGAATAGGACAGGCCATTGTGGAACAGTTCTGCTAAGTATTCTAGGATGTGTGCTAGGTTTGCAAGCGTGACATCTGTTCCCTTTGATGCACTCCAAACGAGGAATCTCTTCCATTTGGCTGAGTATGTTTTCCTTGTGGAGGGTCTGCGAGCCTCCAGGATAATGTCCTTGACCCTCTGAGATAAAACAGGTTGATTTTGTTTTATGCAATTTTCCAGGCAGTTAACTGCAGCGTTTTCAAGTTTGGATGCAGGGTCTTGTAGTTGTTCTGTGTTAGAAGTAAAGGCCATAGAGGTAGAGGCCATGGGTTCGTCCGAGACATGCTTCTCAGTAGCGGATACCAATGTTGCCTTGGCCAGTCTGGAGCTATCAGAATTATCTTTGGCTGTTCCTCCCTGATCTTCAGTAGAACTTTGCACATCAATGGGAGAGGTGGGAAGGCATAAACTGTCAGGGCCTTCCAGCTGAAAGAAAGGGAGTCCACCCTCCAGGCTTGTGGGTGGTATTCTCTTGAGCAGAATTTCTTCAGTTGGTGGTTGAGTGGGGAGGCGAACAGGTCTATTTCTGGCATTCCCCATTTCTTTGTTATGGTTTTGAAGATATCTGGATGCAGCATCCATTCGTGAGCATCCGTGGTAGTTCTGCTTAATTTGTCTGCTAGTGAATTCTCTTTTCCTGGTACGAATCTGGCCTGCAGTTGAATGTTGAGATTCAGGCCTAGGTTCCACAGCTCCATTGCCATCCGGCATAAAGGGTAGGAATGCATGTCTCCCTGTTTGTTGATGTACCACATGACTGTGGTATTGTCCGTCCTTATCAGCAGGTGTCCTTGCTGAATGAATGATTTGAATGCCTCTATTGCATGCTTTACTGCCAGCATCTCCTTTAGATTTATGTGTAGATTCAGCTGGTCTTGGGACCATAGGCCTTGGATACACTTGTCTTCCATGTGTGCGCCCCAGCCTGGGTCTGAGGCGTCCGTGGTGATGGTCTGCTTTGGTTGTGGTTTGTGGAAAGGCAACCCTCTGTTGGTCTGGCAGGCCTGAGCCCACCACAGGAATTCCTTTTTCAGGCATGGAATGATTGGTATCATGGTTTCTAGACTGTGTCTGTGTTGAGACCATACATTTCTTAGGTACCATTGTAATTTCCTCATATGCAGTCTGGCATGTGGTATCAAGATTATGCAGGATGCCATGTAACCCAGGGCCTGCAGGACTTTCCTTGCAGTAAGCTGAGTTTGTCTGGTCAATGCTGTGGAGTAGACTGGAAGTTGTTTTTGTTTTTCTTCTGTGAGAAAAGCCATCTGAGTTATTGTGTCCAGTTCCGCACCCAAAAATGTTATCCTTTGAGATGGCACTAGTCTTGACTTCTGTATGTTGACTGTTTATCCCAAAGCTTGCAGCAGTTGTATGACATAGGCCAAATCCTTTATTATTTTTGCCTTGTTGTCCGCTTGTATTAGGCAGTCGTCCAGGTATGGGTAGATTTGAATTCCCTGAAGCCTGCAATGTGCAATTACTGATGCCAGGCATTTCGTGAATACTCTGGGCGCAGTAGATAAGCCAAAGGGCAATGCTGAGAATTGATAATGCTCTGATCCTGCAAGAAATCTGAGGTGTCTTCTGCAATCTGGTCGTATAAGGACGTGCAGGTATGCCTCCTTGAGATCTAGAGTCACCAGCCAAGACTCCTTGCCCAACATGGGAAGAAGTTGCTGTAGGGTCAGCATCTTGAATTTTGGTACAATGAGATATGTGTTCAGTGCGGACAAGTCGAGAATAGGCCTCCATTGAGTTTCTTTTCTTGGTACAAGGAATAGTCTGGAGTAAAATCCTTGGCCTTGTTCCATAGATGGTACCTTTTCTATTGCTCTCATCCTTAGTAAGTTGATGACTTGTTTTAGAGCCTCTGACTTCTGGCTTGGTGGAAGGTTTGGCATTCCTCTCTTTTTTGGTAAAGTGTGGAAGTGAAATCTGTAGCCTTTGTCTATTGTTTGCAAAGTCCATTTGTCTCCTGTAATGCAATGCCAGTTTTTTGAAAATAAAGCTAACTTTCCGCCCAAGGGTGCTTCCAATTGTTCCCTGGTAGGCGGAATCAGAGCCAAGTCATTGTGTCTGTCCTGTGGAAGTGGTTGCAGCCGTAGCTGTGGAGGCACTCCTCTGGTTGTCAGGTTGCCACTGACGGCCCCTGTAGGCACCCCTTGATTGACCTCTGCCTCTGGGGCGTCTATTTCTGCCTCTCTCTGCTCTGGTGTTGTCTGGAAAGGACCAATTCTTTGAAGGACAATTTCTGCTGAACCTCGGAGGTTGGACCTGCAGAAAATCCTTGACTGTTTGCACAGATTTTGCTTTTTCTTCCACTTTCTTTAGTACCTCCTGTGCAGGGGAGCCAAATAAACTTTGTTTCTCCATAGGGGCATCTAGGAGTTTAGATTTAACATGGTCTGGCAAGGATTGCTCTTTTAGCCAGGCATGCCTTCGAATCACTGCTCCAGTCATAGCTGATCTAAATGAAGCTTCCAGTGCATCATAGCCACATTTTAAAAAATGATTACTGACGTGCTGAGAATTGTGTACCAACTCCTGAAGGGACTTACGGTCTAAAGGTTCAGGAGAGGAAAGCTTTTTATTCAGCTGATCTAACAAAAATTCCTGGTACTGTATCATGTGAAATTGACAGTTTAAAGCCCTGGCAGAAAGAGTAGCAGATGTACAAACTTTTTTACCCCATCTCTCTAATGCTCTTGATTCTCTTTCAGAGGGTAGGGGGTTTTTGGCAGAGGCAGCTGCAACACCCTTGGGGCCCTGAGAAATGGTTTCTGGGTCTGCAGCGTGGGCCTTGTACAAGTGGAAATGAGAATCCGGGACCCTGTAATATCTGTCAGGTTTGGCAGGGGCCGGGGGAAGAGAATCAAGGGCTGAACAGGCATCATTGTATGCATCATCAACAACTGATAGTACAGGTGGTATGGCTAGAGGCCTATGCTGTGGTAAGTGTAAAAAAGTCCTTAGCCTTTTCCTGGAGTCAGAAAAATCCTGACCCTGCCATTGGAAATGTTCCCTCATTGAATGTAGAGTTTCCCCAAATGAAAATTCTTCTGGGGGGGAGGCAGAAGGGGCCTCTGGGGCGTCTATTTCTGCCTCTCTCTGCTCTGGTGTTGTCTGGAAAGGACCAATTCTTTGAAGGACAATTTCTGCTGAACCTCGGAGGTTGGACCTGCAGAAAATCCTTGACTGTTTGCACAGATTTTGCTTTTTCTTCCACTTTCTTTAGTACCTCCTGTGCAGGGGAGCCAAATAAACTTTGTTTCTCCATAGGGGCATCTAGGAGTTTAGATTTAACATGGTCTGGCAAGGATTGCTCTTTTAGCCAGGCATGCCTTCGAATCACTGCTCCAGTCATAGCTGATCTAAATGAAGCTTCCAGTGCATCATAGCCACATTTTAAAAAAATGATTACTGACCGTGCTGAGAATGTGTACCAACCCCTGAAGGGGCCTACGGGCCAAAGGGTCAGGAGGGGGAAAGTTTTTATTCAGCTGATCTAACAAAAATTCCTGGTACTGTATCATGTGAAATTGACAGTTTAAAGCCCTGGCAGAAAGAGTAGCAGATGTACAAACTTTTTTACCCCATCTCTAATGCTCTTGATTCTCTTTCAGAGGGTAGGGGTTTTGGCAGAGGCAGCTGCAACACCCTTGGGGCCCTGAGAAATGGTTTCTGGGTCTGCAGCGTGGGCCTTGTACAAGTGGAAATGAGAATCCGGGACCCTGTAATATCTGTCAGGTTTGGCAGGGGCCGGGGGAAGAGAATCAAGGGCTGAACAGGCATCATTGTATGCATCATCAACAACTGATAGTACAGGTGGTATGGCTAGAGGCCTATGCTGTGGTAAGTGTAAAAAAGTCCTTAGCCTTTTCCTGGAGTCAGAAAAATCCTGACCCTGCCATTGGAAATGTTCCCTCATTGAATGTAGAGTTTCCCCAAATGAAAATTCTTTTGGGGGGGAGGCAGAAGGGATGGAGTCTTCTGCATCCGAATCCTCATATGGTGAGTATGGTCCTTCCTGATGGTCTGATAAATCTGATCCATCCGAGGAATAGTCAGAGGAAAGAGGTTCAGGGGGTTCAGTCCTAGGCCTTTTTTCAGGAGGAGGTTGTGAGGCCCTGTCTGGGTGAGGTTGGGATCCCCTGATCAAAGAAATAAGGTCCTCAGCAAGGCTGAGAATCTGAGAACTTGAGGAAGGTCTGTGAGCGGGAGCTTTTGTAGGTAAGGCCTTGGAAAGTTTAGCTGCTTTAGCCCTGGAGAAGGCCTTAATAGACATAGAAGCAGGGGGTCTAGCTGCCCCACGTGCAGGAGTAGAAATGTCCAACAGAATGGTGTCGGACAATTCTTGTGTGCCTGCTTCTTCGGTAGGAATTTCTGTAGCCGACTCAGCCAGGGCCTCTGAGGCCTCGTTGGTCAGAGGCATGCTTGCGGCTGAAGGAAGGACCGAGGACTCGGTTTCAGCCGAAACCGAGACACTCGCGGTAGGCCTAGCCGTGGTTTCAGCCGAAACCGCGGGCCGCGAGTGTCGGTCCTTTTCCTTGCGTTTTTTAGCTATATGAGTAGTCGGAGTCTCCGACGGCATTTTATATGCAAAAGCGGGACCAAAAAACTCTTCTGCAAACTCCGACCGACGTCTAAGTGTCCGTCGGTTGAAGGAGGCACAGGCTAAACAAGCTGATACGTCGTGGTCTGGGCCTAAGCAAGGAAGGCAGTAAGAGTGGAAATCCTTATGAGGTATTTGTTTCCCACAAGTTAAACAATTATTTACTTTTTCTGACATCGGCTGAGGCAAGAAAGAGTCCCCAACGGGGTACTTAGCTTTTTTAGAAGTCTTCGGTAGCTGAAATCTCTGGATCTGACCGACCGGCACTTGCGAACAGCTTCTGCTTCGGGCACCGCGTGGCAAGAAAGACTGAGGAAAATGGCGTCGGCTGATGCCTTTATACCCCAGGAGCTATGACGTCGGGTGAACTGCGACATCAGCCGAGGCCAGACCCAGATTTTGGAATCCGGCCGACCGAGGGCTGCCTGAGGCAGGACAACCCATATGTTATGACTGCAGATGCATCCTTGAAGGACATCACAACACACACACACACACACACACACACACTCACTAGCGACCAGCGAAGGGAGGGAAAAAACTACTTAAAAGAAAAATATTTTAAGTCTATAGGGAACCTAACACTTACACACTTAATATTTTGGTGAAAAAAGAAGAAAGTTGACAAAAAATTGAACTTAACTGCCAATTACTAGTCAAGCAAACAAGAATCCAGCTATCCACAAGCGCGGCAAACTAGATCTGAGGTCATGGAGGGTTAGCAGGGGATTATGGGTGAGGGGAGGAGCTAGGAGCTCGGATCCATTAGCTTGAAACAAGTTGCCAGCTCAGATCCAATATCGGATCCAAGACCCACAGGTTGCTGACAAATGAACTCCCTACTTCAGATCTATTTTTTGGAATGTGATTATAGCTTGGAATTTATTTTACTTAGTTTCTCCTCAGTAGAGTTGTGAACATTTTTATTTATTTATTTTTGTTTGTTTTCTGATCAAGGATTATGTTCTATATCTTAGTAAATATCATTGTTGATATATTTTTATTCTTACAGGCAAGTAGTGACCTGTTCTTTACTTTTGACTTTTACTACAGTAACAAGGTTATATTTATAGAAGCTATACCATTACTATTTGTTTCTTTCCTTCTCTCCCAATCAGAATTGCCATTCAATGTGATATGTCATTCCTAAGATTCTTATCTGTAGGCACATTAACATTAACAATGCTGACATTTAAGAATTTGCCTTGGTAAACAGTAATGTTTTAAGGCAAACAAACAACACACAGATTCAAGTTTATAAAACTGAAGATGCTTCATTCTAAAAGCATTCCAACTCAGAATGATGCTTCTCGATGTCCCAGTAGCTCTTAAAAATAAGGATACCTTGCATTTTCACTTTCCCCAAAACATTAGGAGTTTATGCTTATGTTTTCAATCTTGTTCAATAAAAAAACAATTCATAACTGATAGTAAAGTCCCCTCATCCATACAACTGTCTTTGCCACTGGTAGTCCTTAGCCTTTCAAACCAATATTTCTAGCACTGCCTTTTCACAAAATGTTTTTGGTCAAAGGAAAAACCTTCATTAGCAAACAACTGCCATCATTCCATAAAGCAACAGCTTCCTGTCACTGTTCTACTTTGTTTCACAAACACTGTTGTGCACTCAAGAGGGTGTCACAAGTGGTAATTCAATAAAGGTGTCTGAAAAAAAAATGTCTTATCTTTCCAGATCTCTCTCTCCTACTCAAGAACACTTGGTGTGTGTCATTTTACCAGCTTGCTTAATTGGTCAGCACTCTACTCTACTTTGCCAAGGTATATTCAGACAATGTGAACTATTGCTAGTCTCAGCCTCTTACTATTAGCTCTTACACTGAATTCTGCAATCTCAGAT